>NC_046170.1:2994624-3294624 GCF_011064425.1 Rattus rattus
GAGAGTTAGACAGAGCAATTTGCATATCATCTGGATTAACAAAAATCCCAGGATAGCTAAAACTATCCTCAACAATAAAAGGACTTCAGGGGGAATCACTATCCCTGAACTCAAGCAGTGTTACAGAGCAATAGTGATAAAAACTGCATGGTATTAGTACAGAGACAGACAGATAGACCAGTGGAATAGAATTGAAGACCCAGAAATGAACCCACACACCTATGGTCACTTGATTTTTGACAAAGGAGCTGAAACCGTCCAATGGAAAAAAAGATAGCATCGTCAACAAATGGTGCTGGTTCAACTGGAGGTCAGCATGTAGAAGAATGCAGATCGATCCATGCTTATCACCCTGTACAAAGCTTAAGTCCAAGTGGATCAAGGGCCTCCACATCAAACCAGATACACTCAAACTAATAGAAGAAAAATTGGGGAAGAATCTCGAACACATGGGCACTGGAGAAAATTTCCTGAACATAACACCAATGGCTTATGCTCTAAGATCAAGAATCGACAAATGGGATCTCATAATACTGCAAAGCTTGTGTAAGGCAAAGGACACTGTTGTTAGGACAAAACAACAACCAACAGATTGGGAAAAGACCTTTACCAATCCTACAACTGATAGAGGGCTTATATCCAAAATATACAAAGAACACAAGAAGTTAGACCACAGGGAGACAAATAACCCTAATAAAAAATGGGGTTCAGAGCTAAACAAAGAATTCACTTCTGAGGATTATCAAATGGCCAAAAACCACCTAAAGAAATGTCCAACATCCTTAGTCATCAGGAAAATGCCATCAAAACAACCCTGAGATTCCACTTCACACCAGTCAGAATGATTAGGATTAAAAAACTCAGGTGACAGCAGATGCTGGAGAGGATGTGGAAAAAGAGGAACACTCCTCCATTGTTGGTGGGATTACAAGCTGATACGACCACTCTGGAAACCAATCTGGAGATTCCTCAGAAAATTGGACATTCCACTACCTGAGGACCCAGCTATATCTCTCCTGGACATATACCCAAAAGATGTTCCAACATACAACAAAGACACATGCTCCACTATGTTCATAGAAGCCTTATTTATAATAGTCAGAAGCTGGAAAGAACCCAGATGCCCTTCAACAGAGGAATGGATTAAAAAAATGTGGTATATCTACACAATGGAGTACTACTCAGCTATCAAAAACAATGACTTCATGAAATTCATAGACATGTGGAGTGAACTAGAAAATATCACCCTGAGTGAGGTAACCCAATCACAGAAAAACACACTTGGTATGCACTCACTGATAAGTGGATATTAGCCCAAAAGCTGGAACTACCCAAGATGCAATCCACAAATCACAGGAAGCTCAAGAAGAAGGATGACCAAAATGCAGATGCTCCCACTCTTTTTAAAGGGGGAAAAATATCCATAGTAGGGGATATGGAAGCAAAGTTTAGAGCAGTGATTGGAACAACAGCCATTCAGATTCTGCCCCACATGTGGCCCATATCTATATAGCCACCAAAACTAGATAAGATTGATGAAGCTAAAAAATGCATGCTGAAAGGGACCGGATATAGATATCTCCTGAGAGACACATCCAGAGAATGTCCAATACAGAGGCCAATGCTAGCAGCAAACCACTGAACTGAGAACAGACCCCCTTGGGGGTAACTAGAGGAAGGATTGAAACAGTTGAGGGAGCTTGCATCCCCATAAGAACAACAATACCAACCAACCAGGGACTAAAACACTACTGAAAGACTATACATGGACTGACCCAGGGCTCCAACTGCATATGTAGCAGAGAATAGCCTTGTTGGGGCACCAGTGGAAGGGGAAGCCCTTGGTCCTGCCAAGGTTGGACCCCCAGTGCAGGGAAATGTGGGGGATGGGGGAGTAAGGGGGATGGATGGGGGGAATACCTGTATGGGAGAGGGGGAGGGGATAGGGGCTTATGAACAGGAAACCGGGAAAGGGAATGACATTTGACATGTAAGTAAAGAAATATATCTAATAAAAAAATACAAAAAATTTTAAAAAAAGAAAAGTGAATGCTAAGAGGTCACAGAACAATATGGGATTGGTGGAAAAGGTGAGCATTGCTGAGGATGGGCTAGGGGACAAATTTGAAAGGAAATCTATCCTAGGTGAGCCTGAGACAGCCTCTGCAGAGACAGTTGTCTTCATGACACAGAGTAACCTTGTTCAGATTTACCAATTTTTCTTTCTTCACACAGTGAACTTAATACACAATGTCTCAGAGAAATATTATTGTTCTTTTAATAAATCTCAGCTCTCCCTTCTTCAGGAGTTTCTGGGTCAAAGTGGAAAGAAATCCCCAACTACAGATCCAACATCAGATAATAAGAGTCAACTGTTGAAGTCGAGAAAATAAAATTAAAAAAAAAGTGTTCCTTGTATAGTGCCTTCCTTTGAAAAGCCTTTCTATTTTCCATTGTTGAAGTGATGGTCTTTCATTCGGTCAAATATAAGAATTTTTGAAGCCATTGTAGAATACCCAGAGGAAGTTGTAGATGGAAATTTTGTCTGAGATTAAAGGCATGTTTGAACAAATGATTAGCATTTCAGTACCCATACATCCTGTCAGAGCTGGGGCATTGTGAAGTGGTAGGAAGAGCCTTTATGACTGCATTTTGCCTGTTCAGCTTAGTTTTGTACAATTTAATGTATAAACAGAATCAATACCAGAAATTCATCAAGAGAACCCAAGGAATGCTCGGGACGAATTATGTTGGCTTTTGCCCAAGGATAGGACGTTGGTAAAGGGCAATGACAAATGGGGAAAATCAGCACAATGTTGTTACTTGTTGAGTTTTTGCCTATGCGCCCTGTTGTCAATTTAGGTGGAGAAGACAACTGCTGTTGGTTTGAAGCCTGAGAGGGAGGCATCTATCCCAGCCCTACAGACAAAAACCAGAGAGTTATTCAGAAATTAAATTTAGGCCACATTACAATATAAAAGAGCCAGAGGGAGAGAGATAGAGAGATAGAACAGGGCAATGAGAGAGACAGAAAGAGAGAGAGAGAGAGAGAGAGAGAGAGAGAGAGAGAGAGAGAGAGAGAGAGAGTTATCCTCTCAGGTCAGCCCTTGTATGGATAATTATATTCCACTGGTACATCAAAGCACATCGTTTTTCACAAAATAAGATTTCCATCATTTACCTATTAGACAAGACACTCTTGAAGGAAGGGGGTTGGGGGCGTAAAGTAGAAAAAATGCAATTATGTGGGTGTATCTTATACCCTAAAAATGCTTTGGCTCAAAGATGCAATACTCCTTCTCACCATCTGTGTGCTCTTCAGAAAGCCATTGCCTTATCTGCCTTGACCTCCCTCTTACCATAGGCGCGGAGCTAAAAATTTGTTGTTTTTAAAACAATGCCTGATAAAGTGTCTTTCTCAGCTCAGGTCAAAATGTAGGAAGCCTGAACTGCGGTTAGCCTTCAGGTGGCCCTAGCTGGAGAAAGGTGGTTAGTGACACAAGGGACATGAGTATAGAATGGAAAGTTAAGCACAAAATAGAAGAAAAAAACCAGAAAAGGCTCTGGAATCTCCCTGTAAAGGGTCTCCCTGTAAAGCTGGAGCACAGTGAGGTCCATCTTCGGTATACACCAACCACTTTCCTGAGTCTGGTTAAAAGGTTGGTTGGTGCCAGAGTCTGTGCAAGCTAGGCCTGCACCGGGGACAAAATAGGCTGTGCTATAAGGGATAGAGGTGGCGTGAGTCAGAGAGCCAATCAGGTTATTAAAGACTCCAGATGCTAACCTACAAAGGACATGGAGCCTTGCAATCACTGGTCGAAAGCCTGCCAACACTTGCCATTTGATTTAATAGTTCCGAGGCAGCTCTGCTCGGCAATAAATACACTGAGGAAGACCACAGAAAACTCAAATATTCTGGTGGGCGCTGGGGCATGATGAACAACTGAATAACTCTATCAAAGAAGGGCAGGCTGGGGCGGGGGAGGGAGGTAGCTGTGAGGAAAAGCTCATGATACATTGTTTTGTAGGACAATGGCCAGCACTGAGAGCTCAGAGCCCTGGTCCCCATTGTGGAAGTTTATTCTAGGTAATTTTTGTTCAGAAAATTCTGTCCTAAAGGGAAGGAAAGGGCATTTAGACTTTGTAGGTTTGAGAAGGTTTTTTGTTTGTTTGTTTGTTTGTTTTTGTTTTTGTTTTCTCTTTGCATGTCTGTTTGTTTCATAAAGGATATAAAATGAAGAATCAAAGTCGCCAGGTCAGAGCACAGGAAGCAAAATTAAGTACTTCTATTTTTTAAACATCCACAGTATTTAAAGAGCTGTGTTATATCTTCTCTGGATTGTTTCATTTGGTTTTCTGAACACTCTTCTTCTATATTTGTGCTTCTATAACAGAATAACTTAGACTGGGTGCTTTATAGAAAACACAAACGTAACTTTTCAGTCTGGAAATCCAGAACAAGGTGTCAACATTTATGTCTTCTTAGTATGCCCTTACAAGATGGGACACAGGAAAGAGGCAAGATCTCCAAGTTTAATTACAAATGCTATTGATCCCAGCTGCAATCCAAGTCTCAGCACTGGGGACGCAGAGGCAGGAAGATCTCTGAGTTTGAGGCCAACCTGGTCTACAAAGTGAATATAGATTACAGGACATTTCAGGATACACAGAGAAACGTAGTCTTAGAGAAGGAGAAAAAGGGAGGGAGAGGGAGGGAGGGAGGGAAAGAGGGAGGGAGAGAGAGGGAAGGAGAGAAGGAGAAAGGGAGAGTGAGGAAGAGAAAGGGAAGGATAAAGAGAGAGAGAAAGAGGGAGGGAGGGAAAGAAAGAGGGAGGGAGAGAGAGAGAGAGAAGAGAGAGAGAGAGAGAGAGAGAGAGAGAGAGATGGTGGCTCCTAAATCTCAAATAACTTGCCCAAGAACACCAAAGCAGCCCCATACCACACCACTCTGCGTTCAGAAACATCCATGTCAGAAACAAAGATTTAGTTTGCACCATTTTGCTACAAGCAATAGAGTGTGTGGCTTATAGTAGTTTAAATGTAAGAGTAGTTGTGTCAACTTTGTCAATAAGTCTGTGACTAAAGTCTCAGCTTTTTTTATTTCCTCCTCTTTCCTCATAGTTTAAAACTTCTGAATACATTTCCATAAGTAACATTTATAATGCCTAAGCCCTCAATTCATTCTCAGCTTGGCCTCTACTTGACCTATCTGCAGCATGTGTCACACAGCACATGGCCTTTCTTAGTGAAACACTTTCTGGTTTTGATCTAAGGATTGTCCTTGTTCTTGATCCATCCTCTACCCGCTAGTCTCTCCATTTCAGTATAAATAGTTTATGTGCCTTGGAAGTCATGAATTAAGTCTCTTTTTTTCTCCTAGAGATCATGACATAAGTTGTAAGCCTGTGCCTACAATGTTTCCATCCCTGGCACAAAATATTCATCTATAAGTCTCAATGAACAACTGGTATTTTAAGGGACATTTTTTAGAAGCTTCCAAAGCCCACACATCCCATTCTGAACATTTATTTCTTCCTCAAATCTAATTTGTTCTCAGTCTGATCCTTCCCTGTAAATGACAATTCTATCCGTCCAGCCTCTCAGGTTCAACCATTGGAGTCATCCTTAATGGCCACATTTCTTTACTTCCCTACATTCAGACCATCTGGAAATCCTTCATATTTATCTTCAAAATAAGTATATCATTGTCTTAGGGTTTTACTGCTGTGAACAGACACCATGACCAAGGCAAGTCTTATAAATGACAACCTTTAATTGGGGCTGGCTTACAGTTTCAGAGGTTCAGTCCATAATGGCAGCATTCAGGCAGCTATGGTACAGGCCAAGCTGAGAGTTCTACATCTTCATCTGAAGGCTGCTAGTGGAAGACTCACTTCCAGGTAGCTAGGGTAAGGGTCTTAAGCTCACACCTACAGTGACACACCTACTCCAACAAGGCCACACCTCCTAATAGTGCTACTCCCTGATCCAAGCATATACAAACCATCACAATCATCGAATCACTTACCATCTCCTCCTCTGTGTCTCTGATCTGTTCCAAACTACCAAGCCCGTCATCGCTACCTCTCTTTGTAACTGAAAGTTTCTTCACTTGCTTCCCTCAAGTTGATACATCAGAGTTCATTTTGAAATTGGCTCTCTATTTGCCTTTGTCTAGGTATCCTATTCATTACTGTTTCTATAGATCCCAGTTTAGCATCTCGTGCATAGTGGGATCTCAATATATATTTATCAAATGTATGGATTGCACGCTCCAAGCAGGAAGGCAAGTGGGGAAGTTACAGAACTAAACAAAGGCATGCACTGCCCATCATGTGTTTTACTTCACCAGAGAAGAATCTACCAAACTTCTTCCATACCATTGTTCAGAAATGAGTTATCAGACCACTTCCAGAGCTGTACCAGGCAAACAGAAATCCAATTGCCACAGCTGTCTTTGACCAATCACGATTCATTTCAAGAGGCAGTGGGGGAACACCCCACCTAGCGCCTTTATAGTGTTCTGTTAACAAAGGACTACAGCTAAAAGGGTGATAGGTGTTGTTGGTAGGGAATGAGTAAGACCTGCCATTTAGAACTTGATTTTCAGACTTGCTCAGTAGTGAGACGCAAGACCGGACTTAAGAGCATGAAGCATGGGAGGAAGGGGCACTAAGAAAGACTGAGCACATCGCCCAAAGCCAAACAGCCAGTGAGTGGTAAATCTGTAAATCAAACTTGAGTTTTTGCTACTAATTCCATTCTTCTCAGCTTTGGACCTCAATCACTATAAATTTCTGTTTCCTCAATCTGGAAGGGACATTTCTAATGATGCAAGATAATTAAGTCCTTCATAGCAGAAAGGGCCAAGGTACAATTAGTGACTCTTTGGACAGCTTCACAATTGTATTTCATTGAACATAGAATTTTACTGGGCAGAAATTTCTAGTTCTTTGACTTGAGAGACTTTTCCTCCATCTGAATCACTTTCCTTTCTTTAAAATCTCTGAACTAAATAAAAATGCAAAAGCCCAGGATTTGGAGGATAAACATATTGGTTAGCATTCAAACCCTAGCAAAATGGTTTGTAGTAAATCACTTGGCTAATTTGTATAAGAAATTACCATATTTACACCCATCTCGTTAGCTAATTAAGATTATTTTTAAAAGATTATATTATATATAATCAAACACATGGAAATGACTATGTCAAAGTTATTAATTTCTAATGCCCACATACTCCTATTGAATTGCAGTACTTAGAAGGGGAGATAACATCCACACAGTCCTACTGTATTATAGCTCTTTGATGGTAACAATAGACCAGTTAACTTTTAGTTCCTGTTAGCAACCACCATGATATGTTCTCTGCCACAAGGAGCCAAATTTCACCAAATGTTATTTTTTCTACATATGAGAATATGCATCCCTTTGGGAAACTTGATCCAACTCATTAGAAGTAGAAGCCTCCTTCGAGATGCTGGGTCCATGCCAAGTTGGAAAGGAAGAAGCTAGACACCAGGGGGGAATCAGGAGCCAAAAGCTTGCAGTTTCCCTAAATTAGCTGAATTCCTCATCCAGCAAAACAAACCCATATCTAGCCCTGTGTGTGGGCATCAAGTTGGAGAACTCCTTATCTGCCTTCCCCAGCTCCTGGCATACACTCAGCTCAGGACCCAACTCCATTTTAAACAGCAGCTAGAGTTTAGCAAGTCCATCTCAGGGGATATCAACAAATTCACATTCTAGAATGTTAATGAAAATCTTTTGTGTGAAGTACTGCTCTAAGTTCTGGGGATAGAACCAGGAAAAAGATAGACAAAGTCTCCATTTTTGTGAAATTATGCAGTGATAAATTTTTGAACAATTGAAAAAATAAAGTAGTTACAGTTAAGTAAAAAAAATTAAATAGATTAATATGATGTGACAGTACAGGGGTAGGACAAATTTAAGTAAGGCCAACCTAGAAAGCCTTTCTAAGGTGGTGCATTTGAGCAGAAATAGGAAAAGATATGTAGAATTTCTATTATTCTTTCATATGCAGACAGTTTTTATAATGCATAGTTAGAAAGGACCACCAAAGTGCCCATATAACCTGAACATAGCAATCTGTTTAAATTTTTTATTTGTTTTATTCATTTTATGCATGAGTATTTTGCATGCATGTATACAAGTGCACCATGTGCATATCCAGTGCCTGCAGGGGTTAAAGGAGGGCAGATTTGAGACAAGATGTACAAATGATTATGAGCTGTTCTATGCCCAAGGAGAGTCAAACCTGGGTGCTTTACAGAAGCAACAGGTGCTCTCAACCATCCTACCAAGTTTCCTACCCTAAGGGTTTCTTAACAATAGGAAAAGTGACGATTGTTCCATGGACTTTAAACATGGTTTTAAAACATTATTCATCTTGTCATTCACAAACTTACAGGGTAATGAACAAATACCAAAACCAATGCAATAAACCAAGTTTCCTCCATGGAGCCCCTACCTGTAGCAGGATCAGATATTTTTCTCCCTCTGGTAGTTTATTTGGTGACAAAAATTGGAGTGTGAGTAGAAGGGGATATGATTCTGTGACAAGATTAAGAAGAATTAACCCTGCAATACCAAGGCTTTGCTCAGTCTCGGTAAGAAATGTTCCATATGCTGGCAAGGCAAAGACAGGGTGCACTAGATTGCAGCTTAAGGCTTTTCTAAGGAAAATGACAAGCTCACCAACCTCAGCCTTGTGTCTTATTTTGTTTCTTTTCTTCTTTTTGGTCCTTGCTAATTAGCTTTGGTTGCCCTGGTATTTGCTATGCATCCTAGGCTCCTACAGATTAGCCTTGGTCTCAATGCCCTTGCTCCAGCCTCCGCCCTGCTGAGATTAGACATGGACTCTACCATGTTCAGTACACAAGAATTTCTCAAATTCTGGTCAACACTAAAAATACCCAGAGAACTTGAGATTAGGGAAAATTGGTTGTTATTTTCAAGTAAATTATCCAACACTGTCTGTCTCAGAGGGAGATGAGGAAGTTAATCATATACATCAGAAAAATAGTAATTCAGGGCTGGCAAGATGTTTCAGTAGGTAAAGCATTTGCTGCACAAGCCCAATGACCTGAGTTCACTATCAAGAGCCCCTGTAGAGAAATAGCACCACAAATTATCATTTCTGGCCGTTACCACATGCATAACATGTATACAACCCACATCATACACTCACAGTCATGGACACACGTATGCATGAATACATACATGTACTAGTAATGTAAAAATCAAAACAGAAAAGGCATGTTGATTACTTTTCTAACCCAATAAAGTGATGCTCATCAATTCTTCCAAGTGACTTCATGCTGAAGTAAGAGACTTCCTTTGAACATTTCTGACAAAGATTTAAAATGTGTTTGAACATAGGTTAGGTAAGTCTGATAAATGCAGGTGACATTAATCCAAGATTCTTTTGGTTGGATCACTATGGCTTAAAATGTGTAATGAGGAGTAAGAAAAAAAGAATAAGATGGACGAAAAGACAATAAAATATAAAGTAATTATTTAAAAAATAAGAAAAAACGGGCTAGCGAGCTTGTGTTGATATCTTTTCAGACCCAGGTTCCAGTTCTTTCTTAGATCCCAGCTGTCTGTGCCTTGAATAGCCAACATAAGAAATGTACATATTTTTATAGCAATATATCCTAATTCCTGTCTATTTTATTTTTGCTTTAAGGTCTCTACTGGATATCTACACCTCCCATCTAGTGATTCATAATAATGAGGCTTTTAAACAAACATAAAACACGATGATAAGAAAGTGTCAATCTACTGAATGCATGGGAAGTGATTTCGATGAGTCCAATCATCTTAATGACCGTAGCAGGCACACCAGCCTTCTCTACAATTGAAAGACATATGTGACTGTAGAGGTTTAGGGGCAGCATTTGAACATATAGAAGCACTCAGCGATCTCGTGGTGGAAAATGGGGTGCTTTGTTTGCGTTCAGAACCAAAGGAGAGTACACAGGGGAGGAAAAGGCTGTTTTCTACATCTAGCCAAGTGACAATCTCAAATCTTGGAAGAACTTTCAGCCATTAGTAACGACCTAGTGGCCTGACTTGTGGACCAAAGGGTTTGAGACACCATCTTGATCGTTGATGGGTAACATTGCCTACTGCTAGACATCGTTAATGTAAGCCAGATTCTAGGTCCATACTATTAGTTGACTGATAAGTAAAGTTATAGGTGTACCCGTTCCTTCACTCATCTAGTCATGCATGAAATCATGCCCTCAGTTGGTTCTGCTTGGTAAAGAAAGATGCCAGCAGCCAATAGCTTGGAAGGACAGACAGGGGTGGATTTCAGGATTTCCCAGTCTTAGGACCTGAAGAAGAGAGAAGATCTGCCATGCCAGGAAAGTGTGGAAAGAGGGGAGAGACAGAGCCACCATCGGGTATAGAAGCAAGGAGACCGCCCTGGGCTCTGGGTCAAGAAAGGACAGCCCAAAGTGCTGGACAAGTGGGTCCAGCGTGTCCAAGATGGAACATAGAATCAGGAAGTAGTGACTCCACATTATTGGCTTAGCATAGATGCTACGCAGTCTCCCAGCTACTGTGCCACTTAAGGCATCTTAAATATAAAGGCTGTGTGTGTGTCTTTCATTTGGGAATGTAACCCAATGAGGTAGGTAGCAACCCCGTGCCAGGGCATAATTAATAATTAATACTACATTTTTGCGCTTCAAAATATCTAGAATTTTTAATGCTCTCATCACAAATTAATGATAAGTATGTGAATATCTGAATAAGCTAATTACTCAGATTCAGTTATTACATAAAATACCATGTGTCAAATTATCACCTGTACCCAAAGAATATATATAGTCATTATGCAGCAATTACAAATAATAAAATGGAGACCGGGAAGATGGATTGGGTAACATCACTTGGTATGTGCAAATGAGGATTGGAGTTTGAATCCCCAGCACTCAAACAAGCTCTGAGTGGCTGTGTATGTGTCACTAATTCCAGTGCTGCTAGGGAGGAGGGTAGAGAAAGGAGTATAACGGAGGCTGTGGTAATCACCAGTGTGATTAAATGTGGGGATTACATTCCTACATTCTGCACTTTTCTTTTATATCCCATCTGTTCATTTTTTTCTCCTCTCCCTGCTTCCTTTGAATTAGTTGATTATAGTCTTTATTTTATTATATTTTCATCATTGGCTTATACAGTGTACTCAAGGTTGGCCAGGGCAGGGGGTTGTTTCAAGTTTGCAATATATACCATTAATTCGTCACCAGCTACCTTCAACCAGTATTATCCTACTTCAGTACAGGTGAGAGCGTTGTTGCTTCTCATCTCCTATGTTGCTACTCTGTGACAACTTTCTTGTACACATGTTATAAAATCTTATAATTTATAACAAAAATCTTTGCTTTTAACTGCTAATTAACTTTTAAGGTGATTTTAAATGGGGGAAAGGCATTCATATTTATTTTCATGTTTACTACATCTGGTGACATTTATTCCTTTTGTGGGTAGAAACTTTTAACTATTTTCATGATTTTTGAGAAATTTGTATGGTTTTCTTGATGTTATTCAGAATTAATTGAGTTTATGGTTCTGTGACTACATAGTTATGTAGATTGTTTTGCATTAACCATACATACCATGGTTCCAATGTGATCTATTACAAAATATTTAAGTTGTTCCCCAAGCCTGGAGATTCTAAACTGATAGTCTCCTTAGGTCCCTCTACGCTGAACCTTGTGGGGGATTGGGGAGCAAGGAAGTTAAATGATACCTAAAGCTCATGTCACCTACTGTTCTGTGAGTGTCATGGTATTGTGTGTCTGGTCCAAGAGTTGATGTCATGTGCCATTATCTGGAAAACTGAAGCATTGGGTAAAAAATCTCAGATTAGTTACAGCCTGGATGACTGACTGATTCCTTTTGTACTACAGTCCAGGCCAATATAATTATTCTGGTCCCTTCACCAAAATCCACTCAAGGGTGGCTTTAAGCTCTGAATCTAGACAATAAGATATGAGAAGAAGCATTTTGGGGTTTTCAAAGGAAGAAAAGGAGACAGGCAGAAAGTAGCATAGGTTCTGGACCTGTTTCTCCTGTGAGTGTGTGTGTGTGTGTGTGTGTGTGTGTGTGTGTGTGTGTGTGTGTCTGAGCAGCCATTTGTTATCAGATCAGAGAGCAATCAAGAATGTTGAAAGCAAAGGAGTTGTGGACCAAATGACTTAAGACACCAACCCGGGAGCTTCATACTTTTAGATTTGGCTTTTCTTAGACTTGGCTTTTCATAGACTTGGCTTTTCATAGACTTGGCTTTTCCTGAAACATTCTTTCTAGTATATTCACCCATTTTGTCAGCACATTATTCCAAGCCATAGACATCCTATCGACAAGAAAAGAAAGAAGGACAAAAAAGTAATGGAGAGAAACTTTAGGAGAAATAGAAGGGGAAGATGGAAAGAGATGGAAATGAATGAGGAAAGAGACACCATGAGAATTGGGTATGGAGCGAACACTCCTCCATACTCAAAAACTAAGATCAAACCAACCTGGAGAGTCTGGGGGTCAAGGACAAAATTGTCTTTCAGTGAACAATACTGATGCTTGAGGATGCTCAATAGTTAAGAACAAACACTGCTCTTACAGAGGATTTGAGTTCAGTTCCCAGACCCATGTCAGGCAGCTCACAACTGTCTGTAATTCCAATTCCTGTGGATCCTGTACTCTCTTCTGGTGTTCATGGTCAACTGTACTCATCTGCACATACTCCCACACAAACACACTGAGACAGTTTTAGTCAATAATAAAAAATATTCTTATTGAAAAAAATGTTATACAATATATTGTGATCATGATTTTCCCTCTCCCAATTTCTCCCTTCTCTACTCATCCAACTTCATGTTTTTGTCCCATTCTTTCTCTTTCATTAAAAAATAAAATAAAAACAAGAGCAAAACACAAAATAAATCACAAGAATAAAAATCAAAGTAAACAAACAAAAGTCTAATAAGACAAAGTGAAGATGGCAAAGCAAAGCAAAATAAGACCAAAGATTCACCAAAATATCATTAAATTCATTTTGTAATGGCAAACTACTCCTGGTTATGAGGCCTGCCCTGGTATGAGACTCTGTTGGAGAAAATTAATTTTCTCTTCACCAGTGGATATCAATTGCAGAGCTTCTGATTAAGGATAGGACCCTGTGTCCACTTCTCCCTTTCAGGGATGGAACCTCAGTTCATCTGGATTCAATGTGTGCAGGTCTAGTGCATACTGTCTACTTGAGTTCATAAATGTATTATTATTGTGTCCTTGGAGTCAGCCTTCACCCTCGGCTCCTAGAATCTTTCTGCCTCCTCTTCCACATACAAAGTTGAGCCTCAGGGAGGTGGGGTGGTGATAGTGATTATGGCATCCTGTTTGGGACTGAGTGTGCCAAAGCCTCTTACCCCCTGAACATTGTTCAGTTATGGGGCTCTGTGCTAATTCTCACATACTGAACAAGAAACATTCCTGATGTGGGTTGACTGAGACACTAATCTATTTACTATGTCTCTTTAGCAGAATAATAATTTTAGGTTTTCTTGGGCTCATGATCTACCTAGTTTCATATTCTTGGCCACGTTACCAATGTCAGGTATGAGTAAATAATAAAAATAAAAATTAGCATTAACATTACTTCGAGGAAAGTGGAAGGGCTCACCCTGTACCTTCAGCCTTTCTTAGTCCCCAACTTTATACTAATTGTTAGTTTAGTATATTGTTGCTGCTGCTTTTATTAGGTACAAAAGAGAGGGCTGGTGAGATGCCTCACTAAGTTAAGACACTTGTTACTGGGCCTGATGACCTGAATTCAGTCTCTGGAACCCACATGGTACAAAAAGGAGAGAACCAACTATCATAAGTTGTCCCTTAACCTCCACATTCACACCATGGTACAGTTGTGCCAACAAAGACAGACAGAGACAAGCATATATACATGTATGAACACACATACAAAATAAACAAATGCAAAATGTTGTTTAAGAACGAGAGGGAAAGAGCAGCTGGGAAAACCTTGATTTCATGTTAGAAAGAACATGTCCTCAGTTTCATTGTCTTAGGTGAACACAGGTTCACCTCTCCTGGTCCCCTCTCACCTCACAGCTTCTGTTAAGGTTGCCTTCCTACCATTATCTTCTAAGTCTTCCACCACACCCATTTACCATTCTACATCTGTCTTCCTGTGTGAGACAGTAAAACATACCACCAGACAGAAGAACTGGTAAAGCTGTAGCAGGTTCAGAACTCTGGTAAATCTCACAATTGAGAATGGCAGGAGTTCAAACTAGCTCCTGACCAGATTCCTAGCTTGGAGCACATAACCATGACACCCAACTAAGAGCATGACAACCAGTCACATAGCATAGAAAGTAGAGAACTCTAGTTTCTAGATAGTATCTAGATAGGTCTGAGTGTTTAGTCAATGAGCTCCCTTCCTGGACATCCCTTTCTGTGAAAGGTATTTAAGCTCTGTTTCACCCCGAGTAAGATGTATTTATCTTCATCTACCATGAATAAAGCAGTTTGGACAGTAAGGACTGTCTCCTTCATCAAGGACTGCCTCAGGGGGAGGCCTTCAACATATATCACCATACCTAAGTTTCCTGTAAAAGCCCCTCTGTATTCCTGGCACTCTCATGGAACTAGGCCAGATACTCCAAACCCCTTACTAAGGCCACAGTCTACTGTTCCCAACTCCCTTCAGTCCCCAGAAGACTCTGGGTACACAGGAGAATGAGAACCACTGTTCTCAACTCATCGAGGTTTTCAGCAATGTCTGGGTACACAGGAGTTTGAGAACCACAGCTTCTGTCCCCACCTCCAGTATTTTCACCCTGAGAAACACAGGCTGAAACCCCTACCTTAGACTGCCTATCACCTTCCCTAAGCTGTACGTGGGCACTCCTGCATCCCAGTGGCTAGGCAAAAATACAGAACGACATTCCTGGGCTTGCTCTGGATAGAACTATCAAGGTATTATTGTGCAAGGTTCCTTGAACCTTTTCATTCTGACCTCTTTTTGTCCACAGTATGTAAGTATATAAAATAAGCAAACAATTCCTGATAATAAATCATAATTAAATGTATTTTAAACAATTCTTTGGTATACATATTATTTTACCATTCATTAAAAATTAAAGCAAATTTACATACTAATGAGATGTATGTGCTTGTTTCTTTTTACATAAATAATTAAATCTTGGCAGGGTATTTGGAACTGTAGAACAAAGCATCTTCAGCAGTTTTGGGGACTGAAATTTTGAATTTTTATAGATGACAATGATTAAAACATTTCTCTACATATATATCTAATGCATATGTATGCTAGAATGGTAGGGGTGTGTACAGTACAGAGCGGTAGGGGTGTGTAGATGGCCTTTTCAAACACTGTTGCTAATGCTGTTTCAATCTCATTAAAATTCATTCGTCTGTTTGCTGTTTGTTTTATGAAACTCAAATCAGCAATTTAAATACCATTTAACGTTTAAACCTGAAGATGTACAAATCTGATACTTATAAAGAATGATGGTAAGAAAATATTAGGTTTTTGATTTTTTCTAAACACATTTCTCTAAGAGAAGAAAATGTTTACATTCAACAAAATACAGTGCAATTTATACTCCTCGGTATCTGCATACCTGGACAAACAGCAAGGCAGTTTGCTGGTGTGACAGCATGTACAGTGTAAGGTATGTATGCTGTGTGTTTGAAACCAAGTTGGCAGAAATACTGCTGTGAGACACTGGTGAGTGATGCCAGGAATACCTTCGGATTTGTCATGTGTGTGATTTCAAATTAGTTTTGGATATCGTATGTTGAGAACATTGCATGTTGCACTTTAGAGAATAACCCTTCTGAATACTAATTACTGTGGCTATCATAGCAGTTAGCATGGACAGAACTTTCTTGGATGGATGGATGAACACATGGACACCCCCCCACCCAATAAATATTAGCTCTTCAAACACCATTGCTAGCACTGAAGGTCTTCAAGATGCTTTTCCCTATGATAGCAGCAGAGGAGCAGGAGAGGATGTATGTGTGTGGGGGGGATATACACAACGGAGAGAAATTCAAAGTGGGATCAATGACTCTTGTCATTAGTGCTCTAAAATCAGTTAGCAGAACAACCACCTTTGGGGCTTTCCGCATACAGTCAGAAATAATTGAGGGAGGTGGGGGACACATGTTTCTCTTTGTCTTTTGTAGCCCTGAGAAAGTCAGTTTGGAAGTTACTTAGTTCCATTTTGATGTTCTGCTAGGGGAACTAATAGAAAGCAGTTAGCCCTAAAATATTTGATATTAAATTACTGTAATCCCTGCCTCCATGGGATGAGCAAATGAAATCTCTTTAAGAGTCAGTTTTCTAGAAGAAAAACAAAAATAACAACAAAACAGAAAAAAAAGCAGACAACAAACTTGACATTTCATAAGTAAAGGATCCAGTGACCAAAGTGTGGCTGAGGCTGGCTTGACAACGCAAAGATGAGTCACTGCCGGAAGCAGCCACCTCCTGTGGGGCTGACAGAGCTAAAGGCAGAGGTGTTCTTGTTCTGAGCCCAGGAGGGTACTACCAACACTAGGAAGATGGCTCCAGGCGGTGGTAGAGCTAAGCGGGAAGATCTGCTGGGAGTGGACGGTGACTCCTGCTGAGATGCTCCGCACCTAGAAGGGAACGGCTAGGATCACAAAGGGATGCAGCCCTTTCCAGGAACACTAACAAAAAAGGCAGAAAAATGGGAAGAAAACCTAGGCCCCTCTACTCTCTCACAAAGTCTCCTTGCTGGTAAAGCTAAACGAGAATCCAAGTGGCAGGAAAGTGCAGAGAATGTCATTTACTCAGCTTTCTTCTTTAGATACCACAGAAAGGAAAATACAGGTAGAGAAAATAAAATAAGCTTCAAGGAAGGAGATGTTGGCAATGGAAAGAGGAAGAGGACCATGAGGACCACGGAGACAGCAATGATAGTAAAGACTGCAGTGAAAATAAAGGCAATGTGACTATTGAGATCGCTCGGTAGATAAAAGTAAAGTTCCCAACCCTAATGACCTGCGTTCACTCTTTGGAGCCCACATGATGGAAGGAGAGAACTAAATCCTGAGATTCTCCCACCTTGACATCCGAACCATGGTGCACATTGCCCTCACACCTACATACACATGATCACACGCATGTGCATGCACATACACACATAAAATAAATATAATTTAAAAGCTCCAGTACCAACTAGCACTTCTGACCAACCATTATTATAAAGCACTCTACAATTGGAATTGGGGGGAAGACAGAGGAAAGGCAAGATAGAGTGAAACACGCAACTGTAGGGTTTAAAATTTTATCCAAGAGACACACAACTTATTCCAAACACACACACACACACACACACACACACACACACACACACACACACACACACACACGGGGGGAGGGAGGGAGGAGGGAGGGAGGGAGGAGAGAGAGAGAGAGAGAGAGAGAGAGAGAGAGAGAGAGAGAGAGAGAGAGATTTTATATTTATTCTGTGGAGCTTGCCATCATACTGAGTAACTTTCCCGTTCTCAGATTTGATTTTCACAGTTGTCACATATTGAGAACGAAAAAACAGGCTACCAGTTTTAAATAAACAACAGCCAGTGAATTGCTTGCATGCAGGGGAATGAAGCCCTGGCTCTTTCTGCCTGAAGTCTAGGTGCCTTCAGCTGAAGGAGTGAAACCAATTTGTAAAATGCTTACTCAAAACACTTACTCAACGTCTTTGCAGAAAGCTGTATCCACCTTTCATCTTCTTGAAGTCCCTGCATGCCCATCCATGCCTTTGAGCTAAGGATGTACTGAACAACTTGGGAGCCGATAGTTGGGGGACAAGCTATTCTGTCTCATGTAGGGTATGGTTTAAGAAAGGATTTTTGAAATTGACAATGAGAGTACTTTTTCTGTGTCAATGGAATTTAAACATTGAATATTCAAACACGGAAGAGTAAAGAATTGTTTAAAGGAAACAGAAATAAAGAAAAATTAAAGGCATTACCATAACTCAACCCCAACAAAACAGGGGTATAGTTCAAGAAGCAGAAAGCTAGCTAGGCTGAAGAAAAGAAACATATAAATACCCTACAAGGAAGATAGCCAGGAAGCCACCCCCCTTCAGCATAGATGCCTGTACTGGGAGAGGATAGCATTCAACTGAACAGTAAAAGTCAAGTTTGTGTGGGTATAGACAGGCTCCATGTCCGTTCTAAGAGACTTTTTTCACAATTGAAGGTAAAGGAATCTGGCACTTGCCATATTTTTATACACATCTGGTACTCCGTAGTTTCTTTTTCCTGTGTTAATATTAAGGGTCTTTTTCCCTCAGCCACAATCCTGATGAAAACATTTTTCCATCTGGTTATTTTCTTTCTTACTTCTTATCCATACCTCTCCTTTCTCAGCTTCCCTTACATAAATCTCAAAGACCACAAGATTCTTCCACTTCGGCCAGGATTGCATTTTCTGGGAAATAACAGTGAAAAATCTCTGGTTGTGGCTTCCCAGAGAAGTCTAGAACCAAAAAGAAACTTTGCATGGGTGTGTTCATCCAGACTCGTGCCCAGGGCTAGGGTGTGAATGGAGGAGAGAGGATTAACAGGAAATGAGAACTATGGCTATGTTTAAACCTTCTCCCCTGTCTAATCTCTTACTGACTGAGAATCAGCACAAGAAGGTGTTTGTGGGGAATGAACACTAATTTCTTGTCTTTAGTGGCTTCCCTCACCACTGCCTCCTCTTGCAGGGTACTTTAGGTAGGGCCTTTCACTCTGAGAACATCCTGGGTAGTCAATTTAGATGCTAAAACCCCACCTTAAGCCTTGTTCCCACCAATACATCCTTAAAGAAAGCACAAGGAGAGTGAACCCAGAGCATCCCAGATGGCTTAAGATTGAAGTGGGAAATACAGACGAGGTATGGATTTCATCTGCAGGAGAAACAAGGGAGAAAAGGAAGCGAAATTAGAGGAAGGAAAAGAACTTCTGTCTTCAAACTTAGTTCTCTGTCAACAAACTAGACCAGGCAACTTGCTTGCTTAGAGTATGCAATGCCATTTGGGAAATGATGTGATAGATCAAGTGGTTCAAGGTCAAGGTTCTGCTGACCAGAAAGAAGTCTGGCCCTTGTCTCGCTGGTCCATATTGCCAGAAACCCAACTGAAAACAATAGTCTGGAAACATTTGTCAAGTGACTCAACTTTTATGCCTTCTATGCGAATTTTCAACTAAGCCATAGCCTCCAAGGTCATGGACAGTGTTAGCCCCAGCCAGCGTTCAGCTTCTCAGCACCAGCAGCCACAGTACTACCAGCTGCAAAATTTGACATGTGTATGCTTCAAAAGGTCCACACCATCATGCCGTGCTCTCTCACTTTCTCTCTCTTCTCTTCCCTTCTCTTTTCCTCTCTCTTTCTCTACTGTTCTCCTCCTCCTCCTTCTCCTCCTCCTCCTCATCCTCCTACTCATCCTCCTCATCCTCCTCTTCATCCTCCTCATCCACCTCTTCTTTTTCCTCTCTCTCTCTCTCTCTCTCTCTCTCTCTCTCTCTCTCTCTCTCTCTCTCTCTCTCTGTCCCTAACTCTGACTCCCCCACAAATAGTCTGTTTTGAGGTGTGATCTTTGCTGCACTCCTTGGCCCAGACTGATCCTCCAAGGATCAGTTGGAAACCCCTAACAGTCAGCATATCCAACTATTTATACTAATGAGATGACTAGTAAATGCTGCATACTTTGTGTTTTGCTTCTGTGATGATAAGCAATAGATTAATAATGAGTTAGATGTTATGTCACATTCCTCATGGCCAAATCCATAAATATTAAAAGATGTGAGCAGCCACCATTATTACATTAGGACTCACAAGTAAGGCATGTAAACTGGTATCCTGAGATACATGTTAAGGGTAGGGTTAAGATGCCTCATTCAGTAGTGTTTGATTTGTAAGTATGAGGTCTTCTCTTTAGTTCCTCATCACAGATGTGAAAGCTAGACATGGTGGCATACATGTATAACTTTGAAGATGGAGAGAATCAAAGACAGGCAGAGCTCCAGCTTGCTAGCCAACCTGATCAATGAGCTCCAGGTTCAGTGATCTTTACATGCATATGCATGCATACTTGCACACACACACACACATGTATACTCATACACTTGAGCAAGAAGAGCACATTTTAGAGCAAGTAAGACTTAAGAACTATTAGGTGAAGCCAGACAAGGGGCTTGGGCTCAGATTCTTCCATTTAAAGGAAAGAGCTGGACAAGTTTCATAGATCAGAGCAACATATTAGAGAAAGTATAGGGGCTCAGAATGACAGGATCAGACACAAGTGTCAAGTCACCAAGTTCAAATATTATGTGCAGAGGGGTTTGTGTACGCAATGGTGCAAGCCTAGAGGAGTTAAAGAGTAAAGAGAGTCAGATACTAATTGATTTTTGAAATTATAATTACATCATTGAGTATATGAAGAAATTCATAGACCTGTAAGCAGGAAAGGAATGATCTAATTGCATTTATATTTGAAATGTCTTATTTTTCTGTGAGGGAATACATTAAAGGAAGTAAAGCTAGTTAGAGCCTGAGACAATGATCCAGATGAGAGATGAAGGTGACCTGATTGTGGGAAGAGTTGGGAGTTGGGGACCAAAGGAAGTTGTGAATGAGAGAATGTGACGGAAGAAAGAGATTTGAGGGAGCTGCTTGGCAGACACTAAATGACAACTGGATACAGAAGAACAGTCAGGAAAGACTTTCGTTCTGGCATCTATCGTCCAACTTGGCAGATGATGGCGCCAGGTGCTAGACAAGAAGAGAGAACATAGAAGGAGACAAGTGAAGAGGAGTTGAGTCATTCAAGAGACATCCTAGAAGTGCTGTCAACTACAGACCAAGACCTGCGAGACATCAACCACAGGGGGCATAAAAACCACAGCAACGGATGAGATTCTACAGGAAGAGGTAAAGCCTGCAACCATGTTGTTCTCTTTCTTCCTCCCCGGTCAGATCCTTTGACTCTGTCTTCTACCAGAGCACGGATAAGTCTGAGATCTACATATGAACTCATTTGGTAAGAGGGCAATTTCTTAATATTAGGTTTGTTATAAGAGGAAAGCCCTCTGTGCTTGCTTTCCACTGTGGTTCCTAGAGGTGGTTATCATTATACCGTCTTTTTGCTTTTACCTTGCAGCTGCCTTTAACATTTAGAAAAATCTTTTTGAAAACACAAGCCAGTTTTAATTCTCTTTAAGAAATAGAGGTGAGGGAGTTACAACAATCTTGAGTCCAACTCTTAGAAGGAAGTTGCAGCCTATAGGGTTTGGCAAAGGTGTCAGGAGGGGCTATAGTTGAATAAGTGTCCCCTAAAGAATATATGTTTTGTTTGTACTCAGACTATGGTGCTTTTGAACGGTTCTAAAAACTTTAAGAGATGGGGATTAGCGGGAGGTTTTAGGTCATTGAAGTGTGCCCTTGAAAGGCATTGTTAGACCTAGTCTACCCCAACCTCTCTCTTTTCAAGGCTGATTCAAAGGTCACAGAGAACAGGTGAGTGGAATATAGTAGAAATTTTGTTGTTTTTTTTCTTTTTGGCATGCTAAAAAGAGTTATGCCTATAACTTTAATATTTTAAAACCAATTTTTAACGATGATTCTTAAATGCTCGAACCTCCTTTTTAACCCACCACCCACCAGAGGTGGTGAGAAAAAAAGGACACATGGTAAGGTTTTTCAGAGCATCTCCTGCTTGTGCTATCTGGAAATTGGCAGGTTGGTCAGTTTAAGGGTTAGCAGCAGCAGCTCAATTCATACACAAACACTTCATGGAAATACCAGGTCATCAGCACCAGTGACACAACCTAGAAGAGACAGCCAGGCCTCAACCTCAAGCCAGAAGGAGGGACCAGGAGGAATGCCAGGAGAAGCTCTTGGCTGTGGCTCTCTCGGCAAAGCGAAGATCTGTCTCAGTTCACATCACTGAACCAGTCAGTCCAAGTCCCCAGCATACCACCAGAAGATTTCAGGCTCAGTTCTCTCTATGGAGCTCAACTACACAATGTAAGGCAGATCAATACATGCATGTTGTTACCAAAGAATCCTTCATGATGTGTCCTTTCACATGCTTGATTTAGCAGAAAGTCCTTTCTCCCTGTGTCTGCTTCAGCTAAACGTTCCTTCACATGTTTGTCCCCGAAAAACATCATCCAACCAACTTTTCAAATAAAAAAGGAAAGAAGTTTCCACTTCATCTGCCAAACTTCATGCTGAGATTTTTCTGCTTGCCAGTGAGGCTGTGTTGCCTCCCATAAGCTCTTTAACCACTTTTTCCATTGACTTTTTCCCTCACTCCATAAGAAATAGAGCAGGATAAAGCCACAGCTGCATCTCCCTCTGTGCACCGTTCAGAAATTGGGTGAATGACTACAGAGAAAGTACCTTGGGTCCTCCAACCAGTTCCTTTCTCCTGCCAGTTTTCAGTTCCCCTCTCCACTTCCCACAGGAAGATGAGAATAGGTTTCTGTCAACTCCTAGGTAGGACAGCTGGGAGAATGACAAGATTGCCAGGAAAGAACCATATACAGCAGAGTCCCTCTTGTCTGGTGATATTTATCATGCCAGAAATAAAAGGGATCACTGGAACCATCAAATAAAGAGTTTTCAAATACAAACACTGTCACATTCATGTCAGGTTCCTTTGTCATTATACCAGGCAGCATGTGGCATTCTCCTGAGGGCCAATATTCTGCAAAGAGGATGAGGCCCAAGATGTTGCTTAGTGGAAGGTGAGAAGTTACACATTCTTTGCTGGGAGAGTAAGGAGCAAGTTGACCCAGGGCTGTCTGCATCTGTGTGACTGACTAACGTGGAGAGTTAGACCAGATGCAAGTATGTGACACAGGAAAGTCCAGCTGTGAAAACAGGAAGGGTCTGTAGCCCCAAACACACTGGCAGCCCATAAATGACATAAACTCTGAAATGCCCTACTTCTAGCTGTTTAGCCAGTTCACTAAGTCCGGGAACAATCAACTGTTTCATGACTTGAAATCATAGCTATCTTTCCCAACCTACTAGGAAACTTTGCTTCTCTCCTCCATCCTAGAATCAATATGGTCCCAAATAAAGATGTCCTTGGTTCAAGTGCTTTCTACACTCTCTCTGCAATGCTGACTATCCTTGTCCAAGTATCAATTTCCTTATGTCTTAGGTTCACCCTCAGTAAGGTAAAAGAGTAAAAAAATATTTACCCCATACTACATGCTTAGCCCAGCACTAATGCTCAGTGGAGAGTGGAGGTGATGGTTATCATTGCAAAGAAAGACCAGTGTAGATATTGGTATTTAGGGAAAGCAAGCAGTCACAGTGGACCTGATGCAGCCTTTTTCCTTGGGGATGTTGGTGAGGGTATACCCAGTCAAGACAAGCACCTAAATTTGCCAACTCAAGAATGAATGTTGTGTTGATGGTCTCAAAACAAAGGGATGCAGAATGAGGAATCACGTGACGAGCATTATAAACTAAGTGAGAACAGACATCACCATCTGCCTCATCATGGTCTCCTGAGCTCAGCCTTGGGTTTTCACTGTCAGCTTCCTTGGTTCTGAGGCCAAAGACAGGCATTAGACTTAGTGGCATCAATTTGCTTTCCAAGGTCTTCAACCTGCACACAGAAAACTTCAAGACTTCTCAGTGGCCATGATCATGTGACACAATTATTTGTAATGGCCACCCCTCCCCCCAAACACACACACTATGGGTTTAGCCAGCTGAAAATCAAAATGGCCTGGGAGGGAATTGAATCTGTGCTCACTTTTGTTTTCTGGTAATAATTTGCTAAATAATGTATGACAACTATTTTACACATCATTTCCACTGCATTATGTACTACACATAACATGGAAATGATTTAAAATATATAGGAGGACTTCTTAGGTGATATGTAAATTTCATGACATTTTATAGAAGTGACTTGAATTCTGAGATTTTAGACTTCAGAGAACAATGGCTGTGTGTCCTGCTGATTCAGTTCTGGAGAACGCAAACTAATACAGCGTTACTATCTCTACTTTAATACTGGGAAAACAGTCTTAATGTGGCCCAGTTCCTCAACCACACCTCTCATTATGGTTTGAAAACAAAATGTCCTTCCAGGGTCCCTAGCTTTGTCTGCTCCCACCTCGATCCTTTAAGCCAGTCCCATCTGCATTCCTGTGCTCTACCCACTCTACAAATGAAGACAAGTAAAATGGAACCAAGAGTAGGTCATTTTCTTTGGGAACAATGACACTCACAGGAAGTAATTTAGCCCACTGAAGATCACCCTAAAACCTTTTTTCTTGCCTCACTTCAGGCCTGCTCTAATATGCCTTCATGCCTTACCTGATCTTCAGAATTGTGGGTTGATTTTGGTCTGCTGGACTGATAACAATGTAATAATATCACACATTAACTTTGAACTTGAATTTAGGGCTTCATCTTGGTTTTCTGAGCATTCTCTGTGAGTTTCTCAGATGAATGCAGTTCGGCCAGTCACTCCTTGTCATCCATATTATACCATATTATTTTTGACTGATATTTGGCAGATTCCAATTCTAGGGCCAGACTGGATCGTGAATCTATCCCTAGATTTGTGGAAGAACAGTTATGAAGTTACTTATCTGATGTACAGAATGGGTTAGTCCATGTGTGTGCATGCGAGAGAGAGAGAGAGAGAGAGAGAGAGAGAGAGAGAGAGAGAGATACATAGATAGAGAGAGAGAGAGAGAGAGAGAGAGAGAGAGTAGGTATGGGTATGTCTATGTGTTCATTTGTGCAAGTGTGTGATTTTTGTGTATGTGTGTGTAAGAGAAAGACATAGAAGTAGAATAAGAGATATAGAGAGACATATTTAAAGAGAGAGAAAGGGAGAGAAGAGAGAGAGATAGTTAGATACATAGAGAGAGAGAGAGAGAGAGAGAGAGTAGGTGCATATGGGTATGTCTATGTGTTCATTTGTGCAAGTGTGTGATTTTTTTGTATGTGTGTGTAAGAGAAAGACATAGAAGTAGAATAAGAGATATAGAGAGACATATTTAAAGAGAGAGAAAGGGAGAGAAGAAAGAGAGAGAGAGAGAGAGAGAGAGAGAGAGAGAGAGAGAGGAGTGTCTTACTGCTGTTATGAAATAACCTGACACAAACAACTTAAGAAAGAAATTATGCACTTTTGCTCATGGTTTCAAATGGTTCAGTTCATGGTTAGCCAAAAGCTCCATGGACCATATAATTCTGTCAGCCCTTTTAAAAATTAGGGGCAAACAACTCTAATATTTGTTTCATGAAATTACCAACATCAAATATGATTCCAAACTCTTTACATAGTGAAATAGTCACCAACCTGGCACCCAACCTCATCAGCCATACCAGGTGGCTAGAGACTGACAGATATAACTTCTCTTCTTGCATAATACAGTTTGTCTCTGATAATCTGCTTGTCATGTCTGGCTTCCTATTTCCTGCTGCAGAAATCAGATACCTCTCATTACACAATCCCTAGGCTTGCTTCAGTCTCCTGGCTTCAGAATTAACTTGTCATGTCTGTTCTGCCATTGGGACCTGTGAGGTGTCAGAGCCTTAAACAGCTGAAATGCCAAAGGGAAGGAGAGTTGTCTGCCTTCGTTCTGTCATGTCCCAGCTGCAGTACCACGTAGAGCTCATTAAGGTGTGTGTTGGAAGGGGCTAGGGACAGATACATGTATGGGGAGATGAGACCCAATTCTGAGTTTAAAATCATAAGGATGTGTGTTCCTAGAACATTTCACACCTTCCAAATAACTTCCTCACATTTTCACCTATGAGGCAAGTCTCAGGGAGGTGTTATTTCTCCTTTAATAGAGTTACTTGCCATGTAGGAAGAAATCCTGAATGCTGAATCGAAAGAGTGTCCACAATATACCTGTAAATTCACTTGCTTTACCCAAAGCTAATTCTCTCAGCTCAAAAACCAGACAGCAAACAGTGTGAAAAACACTTCGTCAGATGTACATAACTTAAAAATACTTTATAAATTCTAAGGGATGACCCGTGAGGCTCCATAATAATACATTATAGCAATAAACTTGCTCAAGCTCAAATGATAGAACATCCATGTAACCAAGACGGGCATCCTGGAGCTAATGCCCTGACTCTCTGCTTCTGCTCTCCTTCACTCTGTGACTTAGAGAATCTTGCTTGTGGATCCATTATTTCATCGATAAGATGAAGAGGAAGGAAAGCTGTCCTGAGAGTTCCGTGATGTCATGCAGGAAAAGCACATAACAGAGAGGATAAGGAATGTTCAGGCAACAGTTCTCACCACCTTTGTCACCATCACCACCGCTGTCATCTCCGAGGCAGATTCTATAATTCTTAGTTAAGCACTGCATCAGCCTTTTGTCAATATGATGACCTCAAGTCAGGTCACAGGTCATAGACAGCCAAGATCATTAGATATCCTACCCACCTCTTACTTGAAGTAAAGTTCAGAAAAGGGACTGGGTCCTGAAGGTCTTTGGTAGGCTTGAAAGAGGCTCAGCGCTCAGGTGAGGCCCCAAGTTCAGTACAGTGATGCTTCTACATCCTGCACTCAGAGAGCATAGGCCTTAGAGGTTCAGAGGCTGTAACAGTCTCCTCTGTTCATCCTACCATACAAGAGAATCGATCACCATGCGGAGAGGAAACTGACATGCCATAGTTATGTAAGGGTGAGAAAGGGATTCAGTTCTTTTCATTCTTAAGGCAAAGTGTCCCTTCCTGTGATGGTTTGTTTGTATATGCTCAGCCCAGGGAATGGCACAATTAGAAGGCATGACCCTGTTGGAGTAAGTGTGTCACTGTGGAAGTAGGCTAGAAGACCCTAGTCCTAGCTGTCTAGAAGTCAGTATTTTGCTAGCAGCCTTCAGTTGAAGATGTAGAGCTCTCAGCTCCTCCTGCACCAGGCCTGCTCTGGATGCTGCCATGTTCCCACCTTGATGATTATGGACTGAACCTCTGAACCTATAAGCCAGCCCCAATTATTATGTTGTCCTTTATAAGACTTGCCTTGGTTATGGTGTCTGTTCATAGCTGTAAAAGCCTAACTAAGACACTTCCTAACTTCACAGCCTCCTTCAGGGCCTCATAATGGGACAGGGAAGATAACTCAGTTTGTAAAGTGCTTATTTCATGGAAATTAAGACCTGAATTTGGTCCTCAGGACCCATATAAAAAAATTGGGCATGGAGGTACGCTTAAAATTCTAGTACTGGTATTTTTTAAGACAGGCAGAACCTTAGATTGCCTAATTCATAAGCCCCAGATTCGAGTCAGAGACGTCTCAATAGATAGGGTACACTGCCTCTCTGAACTATGGAATAATACAAAAGAAGCACATGAACCCTATGCAGAGCAAATGTAGCTCTACTTGGGCTTCAGAGCCGGCTCTGTGAAACTTGAACTCTTCAGAGCACCCACACCTTTCACAAACCAGTGGGGCAGGGGGAACACATTTGCTGTGATGGCAGGTAGCATCTCCCCATGGACTTTGGAGCTCTTCTCTACATCTTTTTTTTTTTAATTTTTTTTAAATTAACTTGAGTAATTCTTATTTACATTTCGAATGTTATTCCCTTCCCTGGTTTCCGGGCCAACATCCCCCTAACCCCTCCCCCTTCCCTTCTTTATGGGTGTTCCCCTCCCCATCCTCCCCCCCATTACCACCTTTCCGCCAACAATCACGTTCACTGGGGGTTCAGTCTTAGCAGGACCAAGGGCTTCCCCTTCCACTGGAGATCTTACTAGGATATTCATTGCTTCCTATGAGGTCAGAGTCCAGGGTCAGTCCATGTATAGTCTTTAGGTAGTGGCTTAGTCCCTGGAAGCTCTGGTTGCTTGTCATTGTTGTTCATATGGGGCCTCAAGCTCCTTCAAGCTCTTCGAGTTCTTTCTCTGATTCCTTCAACGGGGGTCCTATTCTCAGTTCAGTGGTTTTCTGCTGGCATTCGCCTCTGTATTTGCTGTATTCTGGCTGGGTCTCTCAGGTCTTCTCTACATCTTAACACTGCCCTTCAGATGTAGCACCAACACCACATTTGCAAATTAGACCAAATGTCAGGAGAGGCCTCTTTACTAAAACTTCCCAAGTAGGAGAAAAATAGATCAAGGATACCTTAAAAGCCTTTCCTCCTTATGACCCAACAGTCTTTACTACCTTTTCAGACACCCACAACGTTGGCCACAGAGGGCCCCTGCAATGATTACCAATTCTGACCTTAGCCATCAGAGCCATACAGACACTGCATTTCTATAAGCTCACAGAGCCAGAACTGTTTCAACTACCCACCTAGCATCTTCACATACAGTTTTAATAGGAGTTCTTTATACACCTACTGAAACAACACCATAAAATACGGAAGAGCTGGCTGCTCCATCAACTGCACACATATTAACACAGCACAGCAAGAATAAGAAAAATTAAAGAAACATTCCCAGTGGAGTTTCAATCATAAGATTCAAAGTTATAGATAGACCGAAAGTGAATGAATGGATTTGTCCCTATTCAAATAGAAACCAAGAGAACAAGAGCAGTTATATTTAGAGCAGACAAAATGAGCAAATAAAAACTACAACAGGAGAGATAAGGCATTTCACTAAAAAAATGATATAAATGTATATGCAGCCAAGAAAGGAGAATCTAAATATACAAAGCCCAAACAGATCTGAAGAGAAAGATAAACAGCAAAAGACTCACAATAGAGACTTTAATATTTCACTACCAGTAATGGGTCCAGATAGAACATCAATAAGGAAACACCACACTTGAAGTGCACTTTAAATAGAGCCTACTAAATGGACTTCATGTGTTGGGCACAGGCAGAACAGCAGAGTGATGCATTCTCTCTGGGTGATTATAGAACACAGGTAAGGTAGAGCATATCTTAGGTCACACGATAAGCTGTAGCAAATTTAGGACGACAAATAACGTTTCTTTTCTCACTGCAAATGTATACAACTTGGAATCAATAACAGTAAGAAAATGATATCTTTTTTTTCTTTTTTTTTACAAATGTAGAGTTGAAAAAACCGTGTTTCTAAAGGCAAGATGAAAAGTCCTATCATGAGTCAAAAGAAACACAATTGAAGCCTAGCACAGCAAATGGCAATAACAAAGATAAATACAGAAATAATCATGTTGGAAACTAAAAACATGGAAGCTAGAAAGTAGAAAAATGGAAAACATACACTTGGATCTTCAAAAAATATCAAGTGAAAAATCTCTGGGTAGATGAATCTTTTTAAAAGACCAATAGGGAAGACTCAAATAGAATTAGAAATGAAATAAAAATAATCGCCCAGGACATCAAAATACAAAGGATAATGAGACAAATATGCAGAATCATGAACCGGTAATTTGAGTAACCCAGCATGACAAAATTCAGAATTATAGTCTATCAAGACAGAATCACAAGAAAACAGAAAATTTGAGCTGATCAGTAAAGACTAAGAAATGTAGACCAACCAAAACAAGCAAAACCCATTCATCAGAGAAAACTCCTACCTCTGTGGGTCAGTTCTATCAGCTGTAAAGAGGACTGTTAGTGTCAAACTCTTCTTTTTAGAAGATTTGGTTTTAGTTGCATGTACTTGTTGTTTGGTGGGGTGGGGTGGGGGATCATGGGAGTGCTGGTGTCCATGGAGTCTAGAAGAGGGCATCAGATCTGCTAGAAATGAAACTACAGGCAGTTGTCAGCTGCCTGGGTGTAGGTGCTGGGAACTGAAAGTCCCCTAAAAGAGCAGCGTATACGCTTAACCTCCGAGCCATCTCACCAGCCCGAATAGTTTTCTTCAAAAGTATGAATGACGGCAGCTTGGTCTATACCATGAGTTTCAGAACAGTCAGAACTACACAGAGAGACCCTGTCTCAAACAAAACAAAACAAAAAGTGTTAATGGTGCCTAGCTCACCCAATGCCAATTGATCACGGAGGCTCTATAAGGCTCTTAAAGAGTTAAGTTATGAATTAAGAAGAAGGAAGATACAGAGGATTTCAAACCTCTTTGCAGCCCTGAGTAGTCATAATACAAATCACTTCAAGACTTAGGTTTCGGCATCAGTTACTCCCTGTGAGGGGGGAATAATGACAACTAAAGTGAGTCAATGGCTCTGATTCAGGTGTGTCAGATATCTAGGAAATTACCTTTCTCAGAAGGATCGTCATTACAATTATCTCTATAGGTCCTTTGTGAGTTACTGGTAGACAAAGGGATTGTAAGAAAATAATGGTGGTCCTGTTATTTTTTTCACAATGTAAAACAAACATATTTCCATACTGAAAACAACCAAGTTTGAATTCTGAGTATCCACTAATGATTTCCGTTTAAGAGGCTGGGTTCTAAGCATGGACCACTTTATACATATATAGCCTATATATATATATATATATATATATATATATATATATATATATATCCTATAATTCAGCTTTAATTTATAAAGGGATAATTTCTCCAATGTGTGAACACTGTTTAGAGAGAAATGCAACTTCTGTATTTCCTGAACATACTTAGAAATTCATACAAAGAAAATTATATTGAATGAGCCTCATTTAAAAGATTTACACTCCTTGTCTACATGGCATGGACCACTTTTAAGGTGGCAGGACCTTTAGGAGTAGGGGAATCAGGGTCTCTTCATCAACTCTTCATCAATCAGAGTTCTCTATAGGGACAGAACTGGTCAGTGAATATATATATATATATATATATATATATATATTACAAAAATGATTTGTTGGATTTACCTACACAATGGGAGCTAGATAGTCTAGCAATGGCCATCTGCATACTGGAGAGATAAGAACCCCACATCCACTCAATCCACTGAGTATCCAAGTCTCTGTGCTGCAGTGCTGAAGGCTGGGAGTATTCCTGAAGAGCCAGTCTACATCGGAAGGTCTAAGGGGCTGGGTTCTGGGGTCAGTGAAGGACAGTGGATGCTGAGGTGACAGTTAACAGCATAGCTACACTCACCAGAAAGAAGAAAGCTGAACAAGCAAGCGACTGCCGCTTTGTCCTCAGAGCAATTTATATTTGCTGCTTTTATCTGTAGGTCCTGGCCTTTCTGAGGGGAAAGAAATGGGATTGATAATTAGGATCAACCTTTACAAGCCCCCCAAAGCCCTGTTGGACCTCTTTCTTCTCGTATCTAGACCTTTCCTCACAGTCTCACATATTGGACTGAACTGAGCAGTTTTCTTCTCCACCTACTGTCTACTGTGACCACCCAGAACCTCACCAGGAACCTGTCCCAGTGACCCTGTCCCTATCCTTAGGCTGCAGCCCCTGAAGGATAAGCCAAACTAAATCTTTCATCTTTATAGGTTAATTTTCTAAGTACTTGATTTAATTCCATTTGTTGTCTCTTAGCAACAAACCCTAGATGGTCTGCCAATGTTTGCAACCCGTACTACAATCAAAAGCCACCGGCTCTATCTTTTCTCCTAGTTTCCCCATTCCCTGGCCCCGTCCCTTGGCTGGACCATTCAGATTGACATTTTGGTTAATTGGACTGTGTTATTAACTTTCAATTTATTCTTTCTTGATCTGACTCACTTGCGTGCCAAGTCCAGGTTCCCAGAAATTCTGTGGCTTCCAATAACAATGGTCACAGCAGCAGTATCTTAACTGATTCATAGAGCAGCTGCAACACATTGAAATGGAAATAAGGTGCTTCTATTTTTCCAGTAACTCCCCTCCAACTCTGTTACACAGATTTTAACAAACATTTCACTGAGATACACATATGTGCAGAAGCCTGCTCAGGATACGAGGGTGCAGGCTTCATAAATTACCACCAGGTGAGAAGCATTTTGGGGAAACCATTGCCAGAAAACCTGGGAGCCTTCCTGAGCCTCAGCCCCTTCGCCAAAGGTAACGGGTCATCCTGCTGTCCTCTGCCACAAACTAGACCAAAGTCATGAGGCTTGCATTCACTTGCTCGTGGATACTCTTCTAAGCATCCTGCCATGCCCTCCTCATCCTGTACACACTCACTTGTTGTTGTATCTTCTTGGTTCTTCATTTAAATAATGATGTGCATAAACACCTGTTCACTCTCCCATTGGTGGAAATTCTACTTGGATTCCAAGACTGAAGCCTTAAATAATGCTGTAATAAAATTCCTCCACATGAAGCCTGGAGTCACAGCTCAGAGGTAACAAGCACTTGATGCTCGTACAGAAGACCTGCATTTGGTTCCCAGCACCAACAAGGCTCATCACTATCATCCCAGACTATAAGTCTAGAAGATCTGATTCCCCTCTTCTGGACTCTATGAGCACTTCACACACACATAATAAATACACAAGCATCCAAGCAGAACACTCAAAACAGAAAATTTAAAAACACCTCCGTATATCATTTGGTACTCACATGCACACATATTCTTGTAAAATACATACCTAGGAATGGAAACGTAGAGTCGAAGTTTTGCACACATTGTCTTAGAGGTGGTTAGTGCTGCACGGTTTTCCCAATTGGTGATAAAACTGAAACTCCCGCCAACAGTGCATGTGAGGACCAATCTCTCTTATGCTATGTAGAACTTTAGTACTGGCAGTCTTTTAATTAGGTCACTCTGGTGGCAGTGTGTGGTTAGGATTAGGGTTATCTCATGTCTTCAATTATCTTATTTAATTTGCAGCTCCCTGAGGAATAGGGAGGCTAACTAAGCCCCTTTATGTTATCTGGAGTCATCAGGTATCTTCCTTCAGGTTTTAAAAGACTGTTCAAGGCTTTTGCCCAGTTTTTCTCTTGTCTTTTGTTCATTGATGATAAGGACATCAGAATACATAAACATATTTATCTGTATATATGAGTGTATATATTAAACATGGGATCTGTCACAAATTCTAAATGAGTGATTGTTATATGCAATAATTATTTTCTTTATTTGTTTCTTTCAGTAAATAGAAATTTCTCAGCTTACTGTAACAGTATATGGTCAAGTTTCTGTTCATTTTGTACCCTAATAAATCTTTTTTCCTCATCTAAATTTAAAATCCTCTGATTGATTTCCGTGAATAAATAGCGTGATGTATGTGTTGTTAGTTACCTGTTTCTACTTGCTATTTGGTTGAACCAGAACAGATTGCTAAACAGACAATTTCCTCTCGGTGCACGTAGTGCCAGCTTTATCAATGGGATACCGTCATAGGAAGGATCGAATGTGGCCCTTAACATCCACAGCCAATAGTTTGATACGCCTGCCTTTCACGAAACCCATCTCTTGTCACTTTGTAACTTTCTGAATTTTCCCTTCCACTTATTGCCCCATCTACATTTAAATTCAGAGAGGTACGGGCTGGCTCAGTGGGTACGAATGGTCACTGTGCAAGCGTGAGCACCTGAGTTAGACTCTCTAGCAGTCTATCAAAAGCTGGCCATGACTGTGCTTGTCTGTAACACCAGGCTCAGAGTTGAGCACAGGTAGAGCCAAGCACTGGCTCTAGCTAGCCACTGACCCAGAACTTTCAGCAAGGGAACAAGGCAGAAAGCTACAGAGGAAGACAGCCAATGTCCAATGTCCTCTTCGGCCTCTACATGTATGTGATGGGCATCACACACACACACACACACACACACACACACACACACACACACACACACACACATTATACATATGTATACCACAACACATAAACACCGAAGAAACAAACAAACACATAAATTTAGCCGCCTCATCCCCACTCCTAGCAGTGGCTAAGGCCTAACTACTCGTATTACCCAGTCACCTTTACTGGATCAGAAGAACGGAAGAAGAGAAAAGTTTTCAGAGGATCCTGGCATGGGCTGTTTTAGTCTGCCTCGGTAACTTAACAACATGCGATGGACTGAGCGTGTGTCGGAAACGACAGTGATCACAGCCTCATAGCTTCAAGCTGAGAAGTCCGGAGCTCAAAGCACCAGTTAGTGCAGTTCCTGGTAATGACATCTGTGCTGTTTCCTGTTTAATGACGGGCACCTTCCCACAGTGTCCTCCACAGTGAAGAAAGGAAGTTCACCACCTCACGTCTCCCCTCTAAGGATGCTGACCTCACTGTGTCAGGGCTCCATCCTATGACCTCAGTCAACCCTCGTCACCTCCCTTAGGGTCCTGTCTTCAAACCCAGGGACGTGACTGTTCTTCAGTAGCTGTGTCCTGGCAGTAGGAATCTGTTCTACAGAATCTGCCAGTACAAAGCTTGTATTACTTGGTTGTTCCTCATCAAGCTTCTCTTGTTCTCCTTGGTCTTTTCAAAGAGCATAAAATCTTAAAGCAAATTTTATAATTTTCAAAAAAAATGGTAGTGCTGATCAGCATTATATTGAATATCCAGATCAAATTCAAAAAGAATTGAGATTTTAACAATATTTAATCTTCTAATCCATAAAAGTCTCCTATTTTCTTTCAGTATTTGTTATGAGACAGTAAAGTCCTATGTGTGTTAGATGTAGTATTTCATATTTAACCCATTAATGATATTGTATATGTTATTATTTAACATTTTATTTTATATTTACCAATTTGATTTTTGTATATTGACTTTGAATTTATCAATCTTTTAAATTACTGATTAATTCTTATAGTCCCAGTTTAAGGAATATATATATTATATTAGGGAAAAAATATATATAAATGTTTGCTTGTATATTTTGAACTTGCATTTGTTGGTACATAACCTATTGATATCTAATGCAATTTATGAAGGTATTAATTTTTATATCACTGTGAAATACTCTTTTTCCCTAATAATGCTATCAAAAATTCAATATTCTCATACTGTGGAATTCTCTAGTTTATTGTTTCGTTTCATTTTTTTTAACGCTTTTATTTAAAATGTGTATCTTAAAGCGTCTTTGCCTTTCATCTGATTTCAGTACCTTCATGTTTTATGGGGATATTTAATCAATGTTCATTAATGTACTTATTGCCAACTATGGGGTTAGAACTAGACTTTTGCCACTTGTGATTTTTTTCTGCATTTTTAATTTTCTTTCCTTTCATTTCTTTCCTTATTGATTTTTAAATGTGTGTGTGTCACATGTTTATTAGTTTGCATATTGTGTTATCTTACTATTATTTTAGTGGTTATGAAAAGACTAAAAATGTCAATGGATTACTAAAGTCAAGAAGTTCTTATATAATTTCTTCATTTTTAAAAATTACCACACATTAATTTTTCTATCCCTCTTTTAGTCTCTGATTCTTATGAACTCCCTTGTCTGAAAAGAATCAATTCTTGGCATTCCCCTTGTCATTGGCACAGCGGTAATGAGCTCTCAATTTTGTGTTTTTGGACATTGTTCCTATTTCCTTCCACTTTAGCCCTGAGTAGAATTTTATGCCGACAGCCTTCTGAAACGCCTGCCTTTTGTCTTCTGGGATCTCATGCCTGTTGAAACAGGACTTTCCTCAAAGCAGCTAATTCGAATGCCATCTGTCCTTTGCTCTGGCTGCCTTAAAGCACGTCTAGTGGTCTGTCTTTTGTTTTCACCTGGCTGTCAGTGCTGCGTACGTTTTTCCTTCTCAAAAGCTGCTGAGCTTCTTGAACTTAAGGCTTGAGTTTGTCTTCGAGCAGCTTAGCGAGGACTCTCTCTACTGCATCCGGTGTTCATCCTGCGCATCCGGTGTTCATCCTGCGGCAGTCCTCCTCAATTCTCCTCTGTGATTTCCCTTAGACTTCTTGGGGTTCTTTTCTCTCCTCCAGAACTGCTTATTTCCTTTCCCTCTTTATTCTTGGCTTGGATAAAGTGGTAAAGGTCTGAGTGTTCGAAAGAACCTGTCTGCATCAAGTCATTGTCTCTCAAGAGCAGTTTCTCTACTTTGCTGTTCTCTATTACCAGATGACTGTAGACTCTAGAGGCCAGAGCTACTGAAATGGCTGAACTGTCTTAATGAACCCTTTGGAGTAGGTGCTGAGGTCAACTGGTGATGTCTTTGTGAATTTGGAATACACAATACTACTTTCCCACTCAAGTTTAAACTTAAGCCACAATCCTAGAAGAATAAGATAAACTCCAGTAGATACTTTGTAAAAACTATCATCATCCGCGCAGTAAGGATTGGTGTCCACATCAATAATTCGTAAGAAAATAGAATTTATACTGTAGTAAACTTCCTTCAAGTACTTAGCAAGTACATTTTCTATATTATTTATCTAATTGTATCTTGGCGACCGTTGCACATGGAGGATGTTATTGTTGCCCCCCGTTTATAGGTAAAGAATAGATTGAAAATGTTAAGCTGTCACCCCAAATGTCCCTTACTTGCTAGCAACTAAAATCATTCTGAGATCTTTAGATATAGCAAAGTTCCAGAGTCTGAATCAAGTATCAACCTCCCCCATTCAGCAAGACCACACAGCGGATTGACATGAAACACAGTAAGTAGGAACACGGGCACAGGGAAGCAAAAGCACTCAGCTACTCTCAGGATCTCTCCCTTCCTGCAGCCCTGAGTCCACAGAGCACACAAGGAAGGTTGGAAAAAGATTGTTTTCCAAACACTTTAACCTCAAAAGAGAGTCACAAATTACCCAAAGGAAACCTGCCATTCGGTAGGTTTCGTCTTCTCCCCAACCGAACAATTCATTTGCATTTCAAAGGGGAAAGGGCTCAAATATCCTGCTGATCTGGGCCAACATTTGGAGGAAGTTCTCTGCCTCCCTCTGAGTAGTTTAATGCAACCAAGGGCTGCCCCTCTCCCAAATGAGGCTGAGAACGCGGTCCTGAAACAGCCACCTGCTGTGGAGGACTGAACCAGAGACTGAGGTCTGAGAAGCGGCATTCTGTATGGGTTGCGGTAGGAGTGGGGTGTTTCAGTTTTCAAATTTCTGGGAAAGCATCTCTGGTTATAAAACAATTTTTACTCTAAACAGATTAGTCACCTCCCTGAACCGGCTGCTATTGAATCAGTCACCTGCGAGAGAGCATCAGGCAGGCTCCCAAGAGAAGTTTTTCAGGAAGCGCACACTTCACCCAGAGGTCACATTTACACTGTGAGACACAGGAGGCTGAACTTCTCTATTTCTTATGTGAAAGCACCTGTAAAATCTTAAATTGCAATGCAGTGATGCATTGATCCACACATTTTGCTCTATCTCCCTCTCTTCGATAAAGACGTGTAGGAAAGGATCCCCTTTGCTTTAAAAACAAGGAGCTTTCATTAGCCAGGTTTACTCCTCAATGGTGCCCTAATGATCTAATGTGTGGAAAGGGATATTATATACATATTTAAAGGAGTGGCTCAGTTGGGAAAGTGCCTGCCTTGCAAGGGTGCCCTATGTTAGTCAATGATGATAGAAATCAGAATAGTAGTTATTTTTTGAGTGCTAATGTTAACCCACAGAAAAGGAAGATGTACTTCTTTGGGTGTTGGTCATGTTCTGTATTTGGAACACTGTCCTAGCTGTACTGTAGGGCTCAGAATATATTAACTAGCTTTTTCCTTGGCAAGAACTGGTGGGGATCCTTAGTCTATCAATGTGGAAAAGTCATTGTTGATGTCACATTTAGACTGCACCCACCATCAGAAGGCAGAAAATGAATGAGAATGCTCAGCTTATTTTTCTCTTTCATTGAGTCAGGGACCTCATCCCATGGAATGATGCTACCCACAGTTAAGGAAGATTTTCCGACCTTGGGTAACCTACCCTAGTAAGCCCTCTCATGCATGCCCCGAGGCTAGCCTATTGTAGGTAGTTGATCTCACACGTATGCCTGGAGGCGTGTTGCCTATGTGATTCTACATCTTGCCAAGATGACAATAACTATTAACAACCACGCATGGATAAATATTAGGGTCTTCATTATGTCAGACTTCGATTTTAAAAAAAGAGTAGTCCTAGACTGGCCTTTTCTATTCATTTTCCTATAATACAATCTATTCCTAGTTAAACCACGAGCATATTTTTATGTTATAGATAATATCTCTTGGACTATTTGCAGTATTAAAATTTTCACATCTATTATTTGAGTCCGTGCATTGAGTCTGTTTATAGCATCTTTTGTCATACAGAATATTAAAGTTTCATAATATACAAGCTTGTCTATTCTTTCTTTTACTGCATCTCAGTCTTGAGTCATGGATTAGCAAGGACACCAGATGGTACGTGTAATTATCTGGGCACTTTGTAAGACTTTGATTCATTTATTCTTTATATGGTTAAATATTTTACCTGTGTGAAATTAATTTTTAAATCTTTTAAAATTTTATTTATTTGAGGGAATTGGTGTTATGGTATATGTAAGCCAGGGGATAACTTTTGGGAGTCAGTTCTCTCTTCTACTCTGTAGATTTCCAGGAATCAAATTCGTCAGTCTTGGCAGCAAGTGTTTTTCCCTGCCGAGCCTTTTCAGAAGCCCTGTGTCCTTATTTGTATGTATTTGTATGTGTGTACTATAAACAGGATTTCATTCCTCCCCCAAACTCATATAACTGAAGACCTAACCTCTATCAAAACTGGATCTGGATATTAGACCTATGATGATGTGATTAAGGTTAAATGAGATTACAGTGGTAGTCTGTTCATACCAGAGCATAAGTGTTCTCATAAAGAAACGAATCTGGGGTGTGGGGAATTACTGAGACTCCTCCTGCTACCAGTGCATTGATCTTGAACTTCCCAACATCTAGAACTATGAAAAAGTGGCTGTCTCTTTTTTAAGTAATTCCATATATTCTGTCAGGACAGCTGAGCAGTCTAAGAGAATATGCCGTGGGAGCCTATTTTTGTTTTGTTCCTGGTCCATCAATCTCCTTTAAATACTCTTTTTTATCCTACCACTTGAACTGCTCAACTACTTTGGGATCGATGTGCGAATTCTCTATTCTGTTTTGTTAAGAAGTGTGACATTGTTATATAAATTTCAGCATCATGCAAAATAAAAAAATTGCAAGAATATCCAAAAATAGAAGGAAACAGGGAGTGGGGGGATTAATTAAGGGAAGAAGAGACTGAGAATGAAAGTGGGAAATAAAATTCCTGAAGTCAAGTTAGTACTACAGTGTTGCCAACAAAGATTACCTGGAAAGTGTTCATTTATAAATCTCTCACATAGGAAGGGTATGGCATTATACAAACCAATTCATCTATCATTTGTTAGAATTAGAAAAACACACTTGCTTTAATCCACCCATTTCAGTTAATAGCGTGTCTCCTATGAGAACGAAAGCATACCTGACTGAGAATGTGAATATCAGTGTTTATTTCAATGTCGCTCTGCTAAAGAACACGAAATAAGCTGATGCCAACCAACGGACACATGGCTGAGTCAGCAGCCATGCCATGGACTGTTAGGTTAACCATTATTGAAAGCAAATTAGACAATTTTCAATGTTTTGAGAGATCTCTAAAATATCACTTTGTAAGATCATTAGAGTATATGAAAGATTGTTTATTAAAATCCCGCGGATACTTGTTAACCAATGCCAGCATACTGTTGGTATGTATCTGTATATGCATATCTGTAAAAGATCATATAGATACTAAGAGGAACATGAAAGAACTCAACATAAATTGTTAATGTAAATATGATGTTAAGAATATGAGGAAACATTTTTAGCCCAATTCCTTTAAGCAAAAAACGAGCACATGGCTATAGTTACATATTCATGTCAAACCTGAATGTGTTTATCTGTGGTGAAATACACATTTAAAAAAACACCTTTAAATAAAAGGAGAACAATTTAAAATTAGTCAAAGAGTTTTAATAAAAAACCTGCAAAGGGCTGAAATGACAGAGAAAATACCAGAGACAAGGACAAAAAGATGTGTGATAAAATCAAAAGCTAATTTTTATAAAAGGCTAATACAGCTAATAAACTGCTGACAGAACTGAGAAAGAAAAAGGGAGAGAAACTATATAACCAGACATATAGAAATACAGAAATGAAGAGGCATCTTCTCGGAATCTAAGCACTAGGACTGAAATTTGCTCCAATGACAATCCACACAGCAGTGCAATCTTGCCCTTCAGTATCTATAACCACATGTGTCTACATTACTACTGCATTGCAAGGGGTCCTGAGTAAAAACATCTAGACAAAGCAGATGTATGCATTATAGGCCAGTAAGAGACATGATGAATTATCCTAACACTATTACATGTTTACCCTGTGGCTGGTCTTGTGCTAAAACTTTAGACCCCATGCTCTTTAAATGTTCATATCAACTCACCCTGATGTAATGTCACTGTCATCATTTTGCCTATACTTTTCAAACAGAAAAATTTCAACACAGAAATATGCCCGGGGTCATATTTCTAGTGAGATATAAAACTAGAATTTCCTCAAGTGCTCTGTGCCTGGATTTCCTATGTACAGAAGGCAGTGAGTGGCCTTTATCAAGAGCAACAGTTCTCAACCTGTAGGTTGTGACTCCTTTGGGGGGTGTTCGTATGTCAGGGGCACCACCTATCACTTATGTGCTGTATATCAGATATTTACATTACAATTCATATCAGTAGCAAAATTATAATTTAGGAAAGAGTAACAAAAATGATTTTGTGACTGGGGTGGATCACGACATGAAGAACTATATTAAAAGTTTTCAGCATTAGGCAGATTGAGAGCCACTGATCTAAAGAGAAGACTTCAAAACAGATACAAGGGAGTTAATGCTACGGGGTGTGGGAAAGAGTCACCTAGCACTCATAGAATGGCAGCTAACTCCAGAGTTACAAAGGCCATGTTTTGACTCAGCTTCTGTAATTATTAGAGATCTTTCAAAAATGACACTACAATTGTCATCTTTAGCAAATGGAAATACAGAAAGTTGAGCTTAACTTGAACACCCCATAGAGCAATGAATATTTTTATCTCAAATCTGCCTTCTATGTATCTAGAACACAATGATTCTTTAAAATATTGTTCACTGAAAGTTCAAATCAGCTGGGCAGTCTACATGTTATCTAGCAACTTTATCTAAATTTTTATTGTCTGAGAAGAAGAATTAAAGTAACCTCCTAACAGTGAGCTTTCTCGTTGGCTCCAGTTCCGTTTCACTTACTTCTGCCTTAGAAACAGAACCATTATGTTTAGCCATGCATAAAATTCTACGGTTAGTGGCTATATTTCCTAATTTTCCTGCAAGGAAGATGACAGTGTCTCTCTGATGAAGTTGTAGGAGAAAGAATGGCAAATAAGATCCTACACCTCACCCTGAAAATGCAAGGAAATATCTCTCCTTTGTTTTCTCCTCTATCCTAGTTCTTGAAGGGTCAGTGGGTTAGCTGGAATTTGAACTACCACCCTAAACCATAAGGAATAGCCCACATATTTCTTGGTTTGCTAGACACAAGAGCTGGAAGTTTGGGTGGCCATTAATAGTGGTCCCTATCTTGGCTGAGACTAGAATTCGCTTCTAATATCATGAATGTTTAAATGAGGTTTGTTTGGGTGGCTGTAGTTTTAAAGGTCTCTCCGGTTACAGTGTATGACCAAAACAGAGAACAAATGGGTTTAGTTTCATGTGCTGGTGCGTGTAGACCAGGTGTCAAAGATGGTGTCTTCCTCAATTGCTTTCCACCTTACTTTTTAAGACAGACTCTCTCACAGAACCTGGTGCTAAGCTAGACTGCGTCGCCACTGAGCCCCTTTAATTCTGTTGTCTCTACCTCCCACCTTCAGAGGGGGATAACAGTTCTGAACCACCTTATCGGGCTTTTATTTGAGTGCTGGGGATATCAATTGAGGTCCTCATATTTGCAGAGCAAATACTTTACACATGAAACAATCCAAGAATAATTAAGTTCTCGTCAGTTCTTCTCAAACATACCCAGTGGATGGAAAACTTGGGCACTTGGTTGTTTCCTTAAACACTGTGACTTGTGATTATTTTCATTCATCTAAGAAATAGTACTATGTCCTAGTCATGAGCATCAGAACTACTTGGAATAATATTTTTTTTTTAAAACAAAAAAGCCTTACCAAGTTTTATTAAGCTATATTTTACATATCATAAAATTTGCCTATTTCAAGTATATGACTCAATGCTATTTATTAACTTGGTGATTAGCACCATAAATCAGATTTAGAACAGTTAGGATTTCCCCAGTGAGATCCTTCACACCCATGCACTGCTATGAACCCATGATTGCTCCCAACCCCCACACCTGGCAGCCACAAATTGACTTTCTGTCTCCGTGAATTCGTCATTTGTTCTAGATATTGTATGTGCATGGATTCATACACTATTCGTTCTCTTGGGTCTGGCTTCTTTATTTAGTGATGACTTGGAAGTTTATCTTTGACACATCACATGCCAGGAGTCCAATTCCTCTTTTATCGGAGTAGTATGTGGGGGAAGGGGAGTTATAAAACCCAGAACTCATTGTGCGTTTCGTCCCTGAGATTCTGCTGCAGTTGAGTTAAAATTCTATCAAGTCCTTAGGTAATACCTTGGGTTTGACACAGAAGAAAAGGGCAAATCCATATTTAGCTGCATTAGAAATTGGTACAGAGGCCAAATTTACCAGGAGTTTAAATCCCAGCACTGTCAATTATTCGATATGGGGCCTTATAAAATCACATATTCTCTCTGCTCCCATTTTCCCATTTGTAACATGGCAACATAACAATATGACCACTCCTAAAACCACAAGGATACATCACCACATGACTCAGCCTTTCTACTTAAAGCAGGAAGGTGAATGGACACTTACACACCCACACTCAGAATTATTCCCAACAGCCCAAAGTGTGGCATATACATAGAACAGAATAGTATTTGGCCTTGAAAAGGAGGGAAATTTGACACATATTACAACATAGATAAACCCTGAAATGAGCAAGTTGGAGGGGCAAGAGCTGTGCAATTCCATCTATCTGGCAAATAAGCAAATTCATAGAGATAGAGAGGAGAATGACTGTTGACAGGGGCTATCAAGGGAGGAAATGTTGGGGTGGGGGTACAATGTCAGAATGAAAAAATGAGAAACATTTGTGATGGTAGATGAGTATTTTATAGCAACACAAATGTACTTTATGTCACATGTATACTAACATGGTAAATTTATGTTATGCTGTATATATTTAGCATTAAAAATTAAAAATATTGCTTATTGTGATGGTTGATCTTAACTGGCAACCTAATGGGATGTAGAACTCCCTAAAAAACACGCCTCTGGCCATGCCTACGAGGCCATTTCCAGAGAAGATGAACTGCAGTGTGAGCCCCCGCCCTTCAATAGTGCCTTCCAATGGATCGTCCCAATACAGAAAGATCAGAGAAGCTTGTGTGTGCTCCTGCCTTCGCCTCTTCACTCTGAGTGCTTTTAGGAGGCCCTCTGCTGACTGCAATCTCAGCTTCTTCAGTCTTCCAAAATGAACTCAACAGCAGCTCAAAAGTCGGCACTGAGTTGAGATTCTGATGCATCCAATTCTTGGCCTGAGCCAAAAAATATTAACATGTAAAATGCAGAATATCCAATATCAGTAAATATATAATATCAGTAAATCAGTAAAATGAGAATATCAGTAAAATATATATTTTGCTTAAGACAGTTTTTTGGTTGCCGTATGCTCAAGCATGGTAGAGGAGGAAATCCACTGAGTATAATAAAATGTTGACTGGGGGAGGAAAACATAAATGATGATTGTTTACCTTGATATATTTTAGATTTTTCCTATTTTCAAAAGAGTGGCATACTGTTTTTGCAAGCATTACTACTGATAATTTTAAATGTTTAATGGACTTTATAGGTTCAATATCTTGGTTACACTTCTGCATTGATTCGATGTAGCTTTCTCCTTCCAGAAAAAAAAAAACACTTCTCAATGCTGATTAATTATAAAAGACCACCTCTGTGTGTAAATTCTCTCTCTAGAAACATTCCCCCAAGATGGCTATGGGGTCTCTCCAGTAAGAACATCACTTGGGACATTTGTTTTCAAACTTGCATTTGGAAGTTTAAGAGGCACAGAAGGATTAGGAACTCAAATTGCATGGAGATAGGGTCCTTCGGGTATGTCATAACTCTACACTGCTGGGTGTTCTTGGTCTCCTCCAGGCCCTCACCACTGGCATCATCAGGATTTAGTTGGAAGAGCTTGAGACCACACTCTGAGCTTCCTGCTGCCACTCACTCCCTCTTCTGCCTTTCTGCACTCTGTGTAACTGCTGGGACACAGAGGGGAAACAAAGCTCCAGAGAGTGTCACTGCAGGTCCACCACAGTGAGTCTGTTCCAGGTGTCCTAGGCGTAAAAATACTTCAGGCTAGCAGCTTTCTCTGATGAAGGAGCTTCCATAGGATGTTTGTGCTGTGACCTCGGCCTATGCTTGTCATTTCTATTCTGCCTTTGTCAAAGTCCTTAACATTTTTCAGGTGTAAATTGATGGACCGTCTTCAATTTTCTTTTCTGACTCTCGCAGGGTGTAGCTCACTTCCCTCTGAGTTTCTAGGTAGTTGGGCACTCCACGGCTGATCCTTTCTTGCTATATTTCCTTATCGAGGTAGAAGAAAAGCTTTCTGGGAGTGAGATGGTATTTGCTCTCAACTCAGCCATAATTAATGTCTATTAAATAATAATCATTTCACCATAGCAGAGTCCTGTCTGTGTGACATCCATAATCTCATATGTTAAATGAAGAGACAACTGTGATTTAGTTTGTGTAATTACTGACACCATATTCCTGACAAGAAGAAGCTTAAGGAGGGGAGGATTTCCTTTAGCTCATGATTCCAGTGTATATGTCTATTGTGGTGGTAAAGGCATGGCAGTGGATGGCTCCACGGTGGTAGACACATGTGGATGGAACACTTCTTCACTTCTAAGTGGAATGGGAAGCAGTGATAGGTCATCAACATCAAAGCACTCCACCCAGTAACTACTTGTCCTTGTTATACATTACCTCCCAAAGGTCATATCACTCTCCAAAACAGAGCTAGCAGCTGAGGCCATCCCAAACGAAAGCCCTTTGTGACTGGTAGAAGATACAGAGATCCAGTAGATCACTAGATAGAGAAAGAGGGGCAAGAAAACCACTTATTCAAAAACCTTCAATGTAAATAAAATTATGTTGTGGATTCAATATGTAATGTCCTCACAGATTTATCTATCAGGCATTTGTTTCTCAGATGACAATACTCTTTTAAGAGGTCAGGAAATGTTAGGCCATGGGCTCTAGCTAAGGACACTGTCCCACTTAGAGATGGATCCCTGAAGTATTTGAAGGCTGTTTGTCATTCCTGGCTCGTCCTTCTTTTCTCTTCCTCCCTTCCTCTCCCCTTCTCTTTTTACCATACTCCCTTCTTCCCTCGGCCCCTCTTTTTCTCACTCTCTCACTCTCTTCTTTCCAACCACCATGAGATAAAGAACCTCACTGGCGACACTCTCAAACCATGAACCAAATTAAACAATTGTTCCTTTTCACATTGTTTGCTTCAGATATTTGGCAATAGCAAAGCAAAATTCATCTATAAGGCAAATAATCCATTCAATATGGCACTTGGAAATGATTTTCCAATGTCAAAAAGTTTAGCGACATCAGTATCACTCAGTTTACCACAGATGGCAGTGATACAGATTTGGTCCACCTGGATCTCCCAGCCTCCCACTTCTCATGTCTTCCTTGCTGTTTTCTTACTACTGTTTGCTTCTTCTTCAGTTCAGTGCATCTGTAGTCATCATTGCCAACAGATCTCCTGGGCCCTGCCCTAGGTTCCATTCCCTGGTCCCTAATAATCAGTGATAATAATCATTTTCTGTCTCCTAATTAGTAAACCAGTGGCCTGGACCCAGCTTTGCTCTAATATGCTCAGAATGTAAATGTTTCCACAATGTTCACCTGAATAATTGAATGGCTCATTGCTGGTAAGAAGAACAATGACACGTTCACTTGTTGGGAGAGGAACAATTCAGCACCCTGCATTGTTTGGAAGAGGACTGATTGAATGTGCCTCTGCCTGAGAGAGGGACAATTGAGCATGAAACTATTTAGAAGAGAAATAATTATACATCTGTTGTTTAAGGATGGACTATTTACTATCCCATTCCTAAGGAGAGGAACATTTTAAGGACAAACTTTCATGACTTAGCATATTCCTTGGTGTAAGAGTTAGTTCTCAAGTTGTATATTTACTTAGAACAGAGAATGTATTTACCTAGAAAATCAATATTTATAACTCTTGTAGTATTCTGGTGTAGTACACTGACTTCCAAGTATGTTTAATGTCCATTACATTGATACTGTTAGGCGTACTGTCCACTTCTGCTGTGCTATCAATGAAGGGACGCATTCCCCAACTTAGATCTTGACAGTAAGAGGGTGCACTATTACCTTCACTGGAAAGTGTTCTCGCTTCTTCCACTGTCCACGTCAATCACAGTCTTTTAATGTGGAAAGATAAGCTTCTCTCAGCAAGCCGCTAACTTGCAGGCATACTGCAAACATGAAAATTAGCTGTGTGTAATGGCACACGAGAGTATATCTCTGTTACACTAGGCGTTCCTCAGGGGACCCCGTATGGAACGTTGACTTAAATAGTTTGTGTCCATAAGTTCACAATACATCTCAGGTTAAATCATACAGTTCCATTGCTTTGTATAATGTCTCTGAAGATTAAACCGTGCCATCTGTTTAGCCACCGGAACACAGCTTCAAAGCGTTCATTTCCTCGGAGCTGTCTGCCTCAACCCAGGTGCTAAGATAAATTTCTGACAGCGATACTGACCTTCAGAGAGGATTTCAAAGAACCCCTTCTATATTTTTCCCCCTCCATTTTAACATCTGTAGCAGGTGCCAAAGTCAGCCACCCAGTTAACCTCCCTGCCTTCAGTTTTGGGTAGCCCCCACCTCATTTCTTCTAAACTTTGTCACACAACAACGAACAAACTGAGCAAAAACACATACCAAATTGATCTGGGGGATGGGGGTTGCCAAAAAGTTTGTGGTGTAAAGTTTACATTGCATATTCCTAAAACTTCTGTTTATTATATAATGAAACCTGGCCTGCAGTACTAACTAACAAGACAGTTCTCACTGGCTTGAGTTGCCCCAACTGGCAGACTGGCAATTTACCTGCCCTCAGGTTTCTAAGGTCTGATTCTACCTAACCCTTGTCAATCTGTTCACCTCTAACAAATCCATGGGCAAGGGCCCCAGATATCAGTCAAGCTGACCCAAGAAAGAATGAGCTAATCACAGAGTTAGAAGAAAGCTAAACGGCCATTGGCTTAAACTAATATAGTTTGAAGTAGATTAATTTTCATTCAGTATAATCTAATGGGTTCATAAATTGAAAACACAAAATGGACTGCGGCTCCAACAACAATCCAAAAGAAATGCACCAACACTGGGACCAGGAAATGAAACCTAGGGCAGGGTCCAGGAGATCTGTGGGCAATGATGACTACAGATGCACTGAACCGAAGGAGAAGCAAACAGTAGTAAGAAAACAGAAAGGATAAGACTGAACCCCCAGGGAACTAGACGGTCGGGGGGAGGGCGGCAATGGGGGGGGGGTAGGGAGGGGAACACCCATAAGGAAGTGGGGAGGGAAGGATGTTTGCCCGAAACCGAAAGGGAATAACACTCGAAATGTATATAAGAAATACTCAAGTTAATAAAAAAAAAAAAAAAAAAAAAAAAAGAAAACAGCAAGGAAGACGTGAGAAGTGGGAGGCTGGGAGATCCAGGTGGACCAATCTGTATCACTGCCATCTGTGGTAAACCAAGTGATACTGATGTCGCTAAACTTTTTGACATTGGAAAATCATTTCCAAGTGCCATGTTGAATGAACCATTTGCCTTATAGATGAATTTTGCTTTGCTATTGCCAAATATCTGAGGCAAACAATATGAAAAGGAACAATCTGTTTAATTTGCTTCATGGTTTGAGTGTCGCCAAGGAGGTTCTCTATCTCATGGTGGTTGGAAAGAAGAGAGCAAGAAGAGAGAGAGAGAGAAAGAGAAAGAGAAAATTGGGCAGGTAGACCGACAGACAGAGACAGAGACAGAGACAGAGACAGAGACAGAGACAAAAGGATGGATAGAGGAAGTGGGGAAATAGGAAGGGGAGAAGAGCAGGAAAGAAGAGGAGAAGAGGAGGAAGAGCCTGCAATGACATACACCATTTGAGGACTTCAAGGATCCATCTCTAAATGGCATGGTTTTCTCAGCCTAAAGTTCTCTGACCTCTCAAAATAGCATTTTCATCTGAGGACCAAAACCTTGACAAATGAATCTGTGAGGACATTTCAGATTGAATCATAACAGTTTTCAAAGATACCTGTGATTAAATATGAAGAGGCAGAAAATTTTCTTGACGTCACAAGCAACATTCAGAAGGAAAAGAGAAGTGGGATCGGCAAGTGGTAACATAAATCTATTTCTTTTGTAAAAGGTGTTTGTTTGGTTTTAGATTTATTTTACGTATATGAATGATTTTTCCAGGACGTATACCATATATATCCTTGGTTCCATGGGGGTTAAAAGAAGGGGTTGAGTGCCTTGAATCCAGAGTTACAGATAGTTGTGACCTACCACACGGGTGCTGGGAGTGAAATCCAAGTCTTCTGCAAGAACAGGAAGTGCTGTTAGCCACTGGGCTACCTCTCAAGCCCCAAACATTTATTTCTTAATTCCATCTTGCAGCAGAAAAAAAATCTCTCAGAGTAACAGCCCCCAAATTCCATTACATCAAGCATGTGGCCCTCAGGTATTTTATAAGATATCTGACTTACTGAACTGACTATCAGACATTCTTACCTAGAGGATAAAGCTCATAAAAATGCTAGAGTAGGGACTGGAGAGATGGCTCAGTGGTTAAGAGCCGTAGAGAGTTAAGACTGTCCTTCCAGAGAATCCAGGTTCAAGTCCCAGGATCTGTACAACAGCTCCCAACCCTCTATAACTCCAGTCTCAGGATATCCAGCCCCCTCTTCTGGTCTCCATGGGCATCAGACATGCGTGTGGTACATAGATGTACAAGCAGATGAAACACATAGAGTGTGTGTGTGTGTGTGGCTGTCTCATGGTAGAAACAGGTGCTTATGAAATTGAGTGCCTCCATAACTAAATACACAAGAAGCCTATGAAGTGTGGAGGAACTTGTATTATTAATAAGACAGCCACCTATTTTTAACTGGATGTCCCTGCTTTTGTTTGAATTGCATTGACTTTGGCATCTCCGACTTCACAGAAGCACAAGTCTGGCAAAAAAACAGTACCCAGATATTAGAAGTAGAGCTATTTCTTATGGTGGGGGCATCTTAACAAAACAGAATAACAGACTGCTGAAAATCATGGACTATGTCCTTCTCTGCCTTGCCATGAATTATCAAGTGTTGCATATCTCAGATATCTCTTTTTAAGTTCAAGGTCTCCTGAGAAGAATGCCCAAGTTCAGAGAACCACAGTCAAGAGTCTCATACAAATCTGGGACCCGTGTAGATCGGTAAATTCCAGACTTTAGTCCAGATGCCATTATTAGATGATATTTTTCAAGGCTTTAGAATTTGGATAAGAAGCATATTCTGTGTTCAGTGAAATATAGAGTTTTGCAGCAGACACATTGTGTTACGGTGCAGACATGGTCAAAGAGACTTCCTAAAACAACTTATAAACAGGGTCATGCCTTCTCTTGAAGCTTGCCATCATTCTAACATGTCTAGGCCAGCTGTCATGTGAAGGAAACTGAGCTAGCCTTCCTAGGTGCTGTCATCTCTTTTTCTCCCAGCCAGCCAACTATCAGATGTCTGAATGAAACATTTCAGAGAAGTTAGTTTCAGCAACAAACCAATGCTAAATATCCAAACAATGGAATGCAAACACATAGAGACCCAGATAAGATTCTCTGAGTCCACCTTCACCAGAAGATTGTGTACCAGAAATGTAAATTTAATTTAAAAAATTGGCATACTTCTAATAAGCTTCTATTAACTACCTTGTCAGACAGGTACCAGCAAACCATGGGTGTCAATTATATATATTCTGACTTGGAAACCTTTAGATTTCTCAGGTACATCTGCCAACTACAATGGTGTGTGTGTGTGTGTGTGTGTGTGTGTGTGTGTGTGTGTTCCACTAAAAATAACCTTCTTTTTTTACTTACACTGAAGAAAATAAAAATATCCTCCCTGCTCTAGCTAAACCATAAATTCCTTTGAGAAGAAAAGTAGGGGAGTGGTTAATAGCTCATATTTTTGGAGTCAGACTATATGGGTCCAAATATCAATACCACAACTACAATTTCCCAACCTAGGAGTTACTTATCTCTTTGTGATCAATGTCATAAAATATGAATAAGATATGGATGGCGGTCACTTTTAGGGAGAATAATGCAAGTCACCATATGTTCCCTGCTTACTCTGGTACCTGGCATATATTCAGAGCCAGTGACAAGTGTTTCTATTACTTGATGCCCAAGATGACTCAACATGGAACACCTCTCACTGTGTAGCCATTTATTGGTGACATATATAAGTAATCATTAATAAAAGATACAAGAAATGCCAGAACATTAATTAGAACACGAAACAATGAAACAGATGATATAGATTCAGACAATTGCTAGTATAAGAATTTTTAAAGACTTTCCTTCAGAGGACTTGGGGTATTCTTCTGCCTTTATGCCAGCCAGAAGTGCCACCTGCCTTCCAAATGTCCACAGCTAAGTCTCAGTGCCTGGGACGTTCTGATTAAGTCTCCTTTTCTGCATGGAGAAAACAAGTCACACATGTGCCAGCTCAGAGACTGGTCACAATGACAAGTGTGGGTCCCTTGTATCCACTTCCCCCCCTGGCCTGTGAGCTCTTCCAAACACATGTGATTTTATCAAAGTCTAGGTAATCCCTGGGTAACTGAACAGCATGTGTTATTCGGAAGGCAGACCCACAGGAGTCCTGATGCTACCATGAGAAAGATGCAGAGAGACATACAAGCAAAACAGCAACCAGCAGAGGTTGGGAGGAAATGAACACAGTAGGGAACAAGGAAAGAGCAAGGATTGCTTGACATCCACTAGAAGCTAGGGGGAGGCAAGGAAGGCTCCTCCTCTAGACCCTCCAGAGAAAGAAAGATTATCCGTCCCTGCAGCTTGACTTCAGACAGTGAGACTATGATCTATAAGACAAGAACTCTGCATGTTTTCCAACCATCTGATTGGAAGTACTTCATACAGGCAGCCATAGGGAAACAGTACAGTCACAGAGAAGAACATTCACGAATGTGTCATTCTAGTGTGGCTAGAACAAAGGCAGCAAAGAGAGCTGCAAGTAAGTTTAGATTTAGAGAGAACAAGGGGCCAGGTCATTCTGTATCTGGTCATCTTATTGATTTGGGCTTTTACTTAGAGTGAAAAGGAGGGAGCTTTGTAGTTTTAAGTGGAGGGGGTGATTTCTCTGACTTGAAGTTTAATAGTATCACCCTTCCTTCTTTGCTAATAAGATAAAGTAGGGTCAGGATAGAGGTAAAGCAACAATTAGGAGGTTAAACCGAAAGTCCATGAAGGAAAGAGATGGGGGTGATGTAACTCAGGATGTTTTAGTATGACTGGTACTTAATAAAGAGGATCATACAATGCACGATCTTTTGTGCCTCTTGTCTTTTTGCATAATACTTGTCATATTCTTTCTTTTCCACAACACAACCAAATTTTATTTAGCTTAACAGTTTCTCTGATACAAAGAGAAATATCAAAACCTAGGACATATGCACATGTAACACCCCCCACCCCAAATAAAACCCTCTAAGAAACCTAAGAGAAGAAAGGAAGGAAAGTTCTCTTTGATGGAGAATATTGTCTTTGCTTCTGGAGGTTTCCATGCCCCATTTCACATCCTCTTCCTTTTGCAGCCACTTGGGCCTTCAGAATGGCAGCTTTTCCTTGGCCAGCTCTTGAGCCCTGGTTTTTATTTTTCAGGTTCTCTAACATGGGTGCATTTTTCAGCATGTTAGGCAAAATCAGAAACCGGATCTTGGTGTCACATATGTATACCTGTTCTGGTTGTGCCACTGGGCCATCTCTGTATGTGACTGTGATGTTGGACATCTGGAAGTTCATGTTGTCCTCTGCCTCAATGAGCTTTCCTGGATATACTTCACCAGTGTTGGTCTCACATGTTACTATGTAGCCTTGAGCTTCCTGCAGGACTTCAATCGGCCTACCAATAGACATCTTGGCAGGACCCTTCCAACTAACTGCAGGCTTTTGTTGCTGTCCTTGTTGTTGGCATGTTGTTGTTAGAAGGCAAAGGCATGAGTCGAGGAAATGATGGGCCAGAGTATCTGCTTGTTGTGTTCTTACCCATTAGTGTATATATCCATAACTATAGTGCTATATTGTTGTTATGTAGTGCCATTGTGTGTAGACAAGATAATTTATATACCTCATCATCAGCTGACAGATAGTTGGGCTGTCTGTAGCCCTGAGACGTTTATAAATGAAGCTTCCAGAAATATCAATTCACAAGTCATTAACTCAAAGATCTTCGTGTGCATATATTTTTTCATGTTTCTTGGTGTAAATACTTTGGTGTAGGCTGACTGGGTGGTAAGTGTATGTTTACTTTTAAAGACCCCAGGAGTTTTCAAAACTGATTGTACCATGTTAGATTCCCGCCAGCCACATCAGCACGAGTCCAGTGCATTCCTGTGCCTGGACATACACAGTGTGGTCAAATCTTTTGGATTTGAGATGTTGCTGATTACATGATGGAGTCTTCTTTGGGTTTTAATATCCCTTCTCTTTATCACTAGAAGTGTTGAGAATATTTTCAGTGTCTCTTGGGTATTTGCTCATCTTGTTTTAAGAAATATCTTCTCAAAAAATTGATTTTAGTTTTATAGCTATAAAAAAACCATACAATAAGTGGCATATTATCGTGTAGTTTGGCAAATTGTCACAATTGCATACCTATGGAACCATCACAATCCTCCATCAAAAGGTTTTCCTTCCAATCATGTTGGACTTTGTTCTGCCAGGCATTTAAGTTAGTGGATCATTACTTGGTCTTGTTGGGGTTTGTTTTGAAGTTAGGCTTCCAAACATCTCGGGGACTTTCCCTGAACTCCCGTCGTTTCAGAATGCCCATGTTCAACAAGGATTCTCCCATTCAGACAGATCAGAGCCTTCCTGTTTCTTTCACTGTGTAGGAGCTGGGGATTACCCTGGTGTTTCTTTATATAATCTAATTATTTATGTGTTTTGCATTTGTTTGTAATGCATTGATAGTGTAGCGTTCTGCCACAGGCTCAAGGAAATGTGTGTGAAGATTGCTGGATCTCTATCTAGTCATAGCCCTTTCTTCCTTGGGTCTCTGGCCCATAATTTGCATACATTTGAAATACTCAGACCATGTTCTTTTTTAATTATTTAATTTACTAATTAATTTTTCTCCTACATTACATCCCGAGCACAGTTTCTCCTCCCTCCTCTCCTTTCAGTCCCTCTCTGACACCTCTCCTCTCCCCAGATCAATTCCTCCTCTATTTCCTTCAAAAAAAGAGCAGAGAACTCAGGGATATAAACCAAATATGGCATAAAAAGGTATAATAAACGAGGTCTGCTCTTTGGTTTAACTTAGCAAGAGTGCCAGGCTTTCCCCAGATCCCGAAGGAACCAGTATCTACGATTTAGTACCACCACTCAGCTCTTTATTTTCTTGAGGCATGGGACTCACCATGTACTTTAAGCTTGCCTCAAACTTATGGTAATCCTCCTGCTTCAGGCTTCCAAGTATTAGATATAAAAGTATGGGCCGTTATAACTGCCATCAGGCTTCAATAGCTGAGCCATCATTACCTACTGTCTATGTCCTGGAATTTAATTTTATCCAAATGTTTATTTCATTTTCTAGCTAATTGGAGCAGGAAGCTAGTCTGCTCCCAGCTAATCTACCATGGCTGGACTCAAAATTGTTCTTTAATAATATTTTGAAAATAGTTAAATATTTCTTTCTTTTTTTTTTAAGGAAAGTTTTCAGTGTAACAGACACAAAGCAAATGGGAGTAAGACAAAGTTGTGCATGTGAAATGATCCAAACACAGTGGAAAAGGCAGAATGGAAAAGCATGATAGTCAAGCATGGTGGTATACACTTTTCATTTTAGCACTCAGGACGCTGAAGCTGGAAGAGCCTGAGCTCAAGACAACCTAAGTTACAACGTGGGTGACTGCCTCAAAATCAACCAAAGAAACAAAGTACAAGAGAGGTAATTAAGCGGGACCTGTTCAAGACAGAAATCTCAGCTGCTCTTTACCGAGTTAAAGTATATAAAGCCCAGCCAAGTGCAGCACAGGGCTATGTGAAAGCTCAAAATACCTACCCCATTCCAAGCACCGGGTGCCACTATATTCCTCAGGGCACCAATCTGGGTGATAGGCACCCAAAATCTGCATCTCCACAACCCCAAGCTTGTCTCTGCCAGATGTAGTAGGATGAGGACCCCAGCAGTTCTTGGGAACACAAGTAGTAATGCCTCATTCCTGGCTGCAGCTCTGAGGAGTCAGAGTAATTACTTCTGCATTCCCGACCCTAAAAGCCCAGCAGTGACCTCAGCTGTGGCTACAGGAGCGCCTGTTCCGGAGGTAGGCCTAGACGGCCTCTGTTGTAGATTCCAGGAGTGTGACCTACGATTTGGGGCTCTTGATCCAGACCTCAGGCTTAGGTGCTCCTCTTGCTCTCTCCTCAATTCTCCTCAATCTATCCTGACTTCTCTTTGCCTGCTTTTCAGTCACAGTTTTCCTCAACTGATCAAGCTCCTCTCAGATCTGAATGAACCCCAAGTGGAACTTGACCCCGAAGTGGCCTGCAAGATGATGGCCATTGCCGTGGAGACCAAGATAAGCTGGACGAACCTCAAAGACACGGAGTTTTTTGCTGTTGGATGGAATTTCTATATTCTTTCTGTGCTTCTTTTTCCTTTGCACAAACTTTCTCCACTTCCGTAAGAATCTTCTGGGATTCATCCATGTTTCCTTCAGCTCTGAGATGCTCGGCTTTAGTAAGAAGTTTTCCTATTTCTTCATTTAACTCATGTACTTTTTCTGCCTTGGCAGAAACTTCTGAACTGGTCTCCTCCTGTGTTTCTGCCAGCCATTTCTTGGCAAGTTTAGCTCTCCAATCACACACTCTAGTGAAGGACTCTAAGTGATCCATAGCATCTAATTTAAAAAACAGGTCTCTTTCTTTACTTGCAATTTCAGAATCTGTTCAAAGGGGAAGGTTGTGGACTTTGGTACATTCTCCTAAATCATGGGCATCCCAGTAAGGATGTCATGGGGGCAGAGTCCAGAAAATGACTCTTGAAGACACGGTCATCTGTAAATTTGCCCTTCTGTCTGGTTTCATCTCTGTCCCAATCTGGGCCCATGAGCTGGTCCAGCAGGGCCTGCTCCTGTGCCTGGGCATTCATGATGGCCAGTGAGGTTGGCCAGGAAACCCCTCACAACTCATCAGCAGATGCACCAAACAGCGACTACAAAAGATGCTCTGGTCTGCTTTGTGTTAAATATTTCTAGTAGTTATTATTCTCTTCTGGCCAATGAGTTTTTCATCAAGCTCAGTGCCATATCTCTTGATGCATATTTCCACTAAGGTACAATAGACTCCTGGGTTACTGGAAGATTCATCTTGTTCCTTTGTCCCAGATGTGGAGTCAGACATTTCCCCCAGAAAACTGCTATCTTGTATGGATAAATATTATTTCGGTCCAACACTGCGGTTGCTAGGGAACCTCACTGATGCAGAATTGGTCATTGTATCTAGACATCGCTAGTTGGTCAGTGCACCGTGAGGCTAGAAAATAAGGTATTATTTTGAATGAAGAAATGTATTTAAAATTGATTTTGGAATGAGTCCTAAGTTCAGTTCAGGATTCTCACTTAATCTCTTTAATATGAATTCTTCATATTCCTTTTCCCAATACTAATAGTTCTTGTAAACATACAGGAATATATACTTCTCAAAGAGGTGAGGACTCATCTATTCACCTCACAGTTGTGACACCAAACTCTTGGTGCCACCAACTGAGATTAATGTTGGTATATAACACTAAATCAGTGTTCACTGCTGCGGGTGTTGGAAATTGATTGAAAGATATCTTGATCCACAGTGTTCCTCCCACTGGAGATGTAGTTCAATTGTTGTGTGTTGAGATCATTTAAATAGCTATATACTTCTTTGGGCCAAAACTCCATTCATACAATTAAGTTCATGTTCCTCACTTATATTTCAATGTTTAAAAATGACGGTTTGCTGATTTGATTTTTCTTGGTAATTATGTAAAACATTTTCCTGGTCACAAAGTCAAGCCTATAAAATCAAGGTGTATTCAGTGGCATTTAGCTTTGCATCTTAATTCTTCTCTAGCAGTAGTGGACTCTAATGACCCTTTTCTTTCTGTTTATGGTTTGTCTTACCATCATAAATATAAGCATACAGAAAATATATGAGTAGATTATCTGGGGCATATACATACATACACACATATATACATATATACATATATGAATAATTTATGTTGTCACCAACATTTCTGGTAGTTATATATGATTTTCTCTACTTCCCTTATTACACAAGATAATCTGATCATCATGTCATAATTGAATATAACGTATATCTTGCTATAACTACAAGTAGATATAGCTATATATAATTTTGTTGCTACATTTAGGGTTTTCCACTCTTCCCTGAACATTTTTTGCCAAAGCATGCTTTTAGATTCTCCTTTAAATTTTATGTAAACATAGTGTCTTCCAACAAAAGACTCTCCAAAGACCAGTTTGGAGGTAATAGATGGAGAGAAATACATCTTGTTTGTGTCTTGCTGCAATTTAACAAGTGTTATTGATCCCCTGTTATGTTGAATGCAATGTGCTCTGTGTCATGAGGACACCAAGGTAAAAGGGAGCCATCCTTCCCTAACAGGCCCCATTGGATCAAAATGCAATATGCAATTAATTTGGTAATAAAAAGGGAAGGTGTTGTAGAATTACAAATGAAAATCTCAAGAAAAGCAGCCACTGACTTATAGGACATAAGAGGCAAACATGATGTCACAACCGAAGACTGCCTCTAAAACAAAACAAAACAAAACAAAAAACAAAATAAAACCTTATAAAAGAATGGGGAGATGGCTCAATCCATGAAGTTCTTACTTTGTAAGCACAAGGACCCAATTTCAAACTTTAGAACCCATGCCACAAAAGCCAGGAATGGTGGTATGCACTTCTAGTCTCAGCACCGGAGTAGCAGAAAGAGCAAGAACGATATGGCTCACTTAGCCTGCTTGCTGAGTGCCAAGCCAGTGAGAAACTCTGCGGCAAAAGTAAATGAACGGCAAAGGTAAATGAACAGCAAAGGTAAAATAGCACCTGAGGTTGTTCTTTGTCCCCTCCCCCCCACCTCCATATACATACAACAAGAAAAATCTTCAAAATTGGTGACCTCACATAGGTAGGGGATGAGAATCCTAGGAGAGACCTAGACCATAATCCCAGGTCTGCTCAAGTGAGGAACAAGATGGGAGTAAGAAGTCAGTAGGAAGCACTGAGAAGAGCTAAATAGATTTCACAGTGATTAAGAACACAGGCTTAGGAATCAGACTACAGGGCCCATCCTTGTAACTCAATCTCTTACGTCGTGACCCTCGGCAAGACTGCACAATTTTAATGCATGCTTTCTCTGGAGCACTCATTCAAGTTGTCCCTTGTTCAGTTGAGTCCTCAGATTGAACTTTATAGGGTCTGATGTTGATGATATCCTCTGCTTGAGGATATTCACTGTGGTTCGAATCAACCTCTCCATTTCCCAAGGCATCTTCCCTGTTCCCCTTTTTAAAAATGCTGGCTGTCTCTCTTCAGAGGTCATAGAAGAAACTCAACCCTTGGAATAGAACCACTCTTCGGGTTTCCACCTCCATGGATGGGCAATGTTGGCCTGCACTCTAGCCCCTCCTTCACATGCACCTCTGTTCCCTTAGATGCATCAACACAAACGTCTCGAGCTAGAGACTCTGCCCTGCAGTGCAGCCTCTCTGCTAACTCATGATATTAAGTCAGAAGAGGGCTTCCTTCCTTCCTTCCTTCCTTCTTTCCTTCCTTCCTTCCTTCCTTCTCAGCACGCCACATGCTTTTTTTTTTAATCTCAGGTCATTTCAGGTTTCAAAATGGCTTTTCATCTCTCCTCAGTAACAAGAATGGTAGCTCGTAGTTTAACCTAATTGCAACAAATATTTGACAGCTTCTCTTCTGACAGGCAGTGTTTTTAATCTATGAAAATAGAAGGAGCAAAGCAGACTAAGGTGAAGGGATTGTGGGGCATGGGGTGTGTTCCTAACCTGCTGCCCACTGTTGTGCAAATCTTCCTCAGATGAATATTTTTGTTAAGCCAGCATACACATGAATACACATGAATAGAATATTAGTTAGATTTACTTGGTATCTAGGTCTGCACTTGCTCACTCCTCTTTTAACTACTTGTTTAACCTGAAGCAGATTTCTTGTAAGTGTTCTCTGGGAAAATGGGATGACAGTCATTGCTAACACATAGCGTTGGGTGGGTGGGTGGGGGGTGGAAAGCAAGAGATCTTATGTGGAAAGAAAGTGAAACAATGGTGCCTGGCAGCTTAACAGCCTATAGTAAATGTGAGCCACTAATAATGTATGTTTCCAGTTTTAGCCTATAATGTAATCATTTCTCTATATATTTGGGCCATGAGATGATTAAAATCATTTTTCCCTTTTATTAAAATGTCCTGATTATAAGTTATTGCTTCTTTTACTCATCCCAGCTCCTCTTCCCCATTGCCTTCCTCTTCCTATCCCCTTCCCTCCCCTCCTAAGCCCCTGCCCCAGGTCCACTCCTTTTGTGTCTTTCATTAGAAAAGGACATGCTTTTAAGAGATAATAGAGGTGGTTAGCCTCAGTTGTCAACTTAATGAAATCTAGAATAACTTGTAATGCAGATTGATGATTAGGATTATTTTGATCTTATTAATTAGGTGGCAAATGCCACCATTCCTTGGGCTAGGGTCTTGGATTATATAAAAAGGAGAAAGCTAGCTGAGCACAAAGAATTCACTGCTTTTTGCTTCCCGGTTATGGGTGTGATGTGATCAAGTTACATTACCTTGTCTTCCCTGCCAATGATGAGCTATGAACTGAAATTGCTTGTAGTTGATTTTGTGAGGGTATTTTATGACTTCACAGGCGAACAATTAAGGCAGGCCATTGCATTGTAAGGTTCCAAGAATCTAGGTTTTGTTGCTCCAACTCAAAACTAAAATAAGACTGACATTTTATAGCTAAGTTATTGTATTAAAGAGAATGCAATGTCATAACTGTTGTTCTAATTGATAAGATCACTATTGGGACTATTCTCTAATAAGTAGAAACATTCTGCTAATGAAGAGGACATTCAAAAATATGTTATTAAGGGGGGGGTAGAAGAATGGGTCTGTCAGTGAAATGCATGCCACACAAGCCACACAAGCCGAAGGACCCAAGTTTAATCTCTAGCACTTAGACAAAAATCTAGCTGAAGTAGCATGCTCCCATAATCCCAGCTCTTCACAAATAGAAACAAGAGCATGGCTAGGGCTTGCTAGCCAGCCAGTCTTGACAAATCGGTGAGGTCCAAGCTCCATTAAAGATCCTGTCTCCAAAAATAAGGTAGAGAAGAAAGTGAGAAAGACATCCAATTTTGAACTCTAACTTCCAAATGTACACACATGTGCATATGCATACAAACATGCACACACACACACACACACACACACACACACACACACACACACACACAGGAGCTTGTACATACACACTAACAAACAACTCAAATGGAAATCAAAAACAAAGTTGACACAAAAGAAGCGCTCCCTGCTGTCCATGGGACCAGAGGGAGCATGCTGGCCTCCTTCTACTTGCTGAATGTCAACTTGTCACTGACTTTGGTTAACATTGAGCAGCAAGGGCTTGCCCCTGCTAACTACTTAAGCCTAATATTGGGTTTGTAACCTCATAGGAAGAACAACCATATCAACCAACCAGACCCCTCCCGCAGTGCTCCCAAGGACTAAACCACCAACCAAAGAGGACACATGGGGTGCTATAATGTTTCTTTTTTTTTTTTTTAATTTTTTTTTTCGGAGCTGGGGACCAAACCCAGGGCCTTGCGCTTCCTAGGCAAGCGCTCTACCACTGAGCTAAATCCCCAACCCCGCTATGATGTTTCTAAACCTCACACTGCCAGAGCCAGGTAAGTTTCCATGTGAGTGTGCCACCCTGTGTGCACTCTTTCAGTAGGAAATATACCTTTGTTAACTAATTATCATGACCTCATTAATTAAGTACTTCCACGGTCTCCATTTAGATACATATTTTTTCCAGCTGGGCATTGCAGGGGGCTGAAGCAGGAGGATCGCTTTGAAAGTAAACCGAGCATCATATACATAGTGAGTAGAGGCAGGTTGAGGCAGGCCGTGAGATGGTCCTCAAAAGAACCAGCAGCCTATCTCTCAATCTCATCTCTTGAATCCAGAATTCTTCTCGGAATAATAATCAGTTACTTTACAGCAAGGGCCAGGCTACTTTATTATTTCAAGACCCCCGAGCTTCTGAACTGTGAACAAGCTGGAGCTTTGATTCCTTTAAACAATGCATGGAACTACAAGTACCTCTGTGGCAGGACAGCATGACGTTTAATGATGCTCAGTGTGCAGGGCTAGTGGTGATGGCGATTATAACAAAATAGAAGAGAGAACTGGAAAAAAGAAACTATAAAGTCCTAGAAACAAGGCTTGGGACTTTTCCTTCTTTCTATTTCCAGACTGTGGACAGTGTGTAGCACAGAGATGTCATATCTCTGACTTCATAGCACCTCAGAGTATATATTGTCACACTGTCTTCTGCAGATGAACTTTGCCTACCATCTACTTTTGCTAATAAAGTTTTATTGCAACACAGTGTTGGGTTTGGGGTGGGAACCATGAAAACTCACATCAGATACAGAGACTTAAAAATGAAAGCTTTATTTTCCGACCATTTAGGGAGACTGCCAGATAGGTATCTGAACTGCACCCCCCCCCCAAAAAAAAGAAAATTGTACAACATTTTTAAAGGATGAGAACTCAGAGCAAGGGGAAACTGGGGGAAGCTTAGAGAAGTTGCAGTGTTATCCAATTGTATTTTGCATTAAGCAAGGGAGTACCTACTGGAGACCACTGTAGCCAGGGCACCTGGCTTCAAGGTTCTTACTTCTTTCTCCTAGACTTAGGTCTGAATCTCAGAGTAATAAGGAGACAAATGAACTGGTCAGCTGCATGTAATTAATTAGGTCGTAACAATCAATTGGTCATATATTTTTATAACTTATGCACCTTGCTTTAGATAACAGCAATTTCTATATTCATTACCAGGTAACAGACAATTAAGAAAACATTTGGAGAAGTGGGATGGGTGTTCGTTCCTAGACCTGGGAACATGAACTGGTTTGACCCTGCCAGCAAGGTGGAGAAGTTGTCCCTGGGATGTCTCAACCCAGACAACTATTAACAACAGAAGCTGTTTAGCCACAAGGAAGTCCCCAGCTTCCTGAGGGCTTGGGACCTCGAATTTAGTTTCTCCCTATGATGAAATGGAGTCTGAAAACAAAATGATAGCACTTAGAATAAGTTTCTTTTGCTTGTTTTCAACAACAGCCATGTAAGTTCATTTATACATGGTTCATGTCTGGTTTCACACTATAGAGGCTGAGCTGAGTGCTTACAAAGGAGACCAATGGCCGATAAAAAAGAAAAGAAAAACAACACCAATAAAACAAACAAACAAAAAAGTCACCAGACCCTTAATATAAAATGTTTGCAGATCTCTAAATTATGGTTTGGACCAAAGAACACAAAACATAATCTGTCTGGGTCAATTATATTTTGTGATTTTTTTAAAAAAAATTTCTTGCTTCTTACCTTCTTTCATTGAACTGAGCACAGACTTCCTGGGTTTTCTCTCTCATCTCTCCTTGCTATGGAGTAAAGAAAGTCCTCCCAATTGAAACACTCCTAGGAAGGAGCAGGGATGGTCATGAGATGAGACTCAAAGTAAACAGACTTCTGTGTTTGAGAAAGTTGAAACTTAGAAGATTGACAGAGGCCCCACCCCAAAGCTATAGAAGCAGTAAAATGTGCTGCAGGGAGAGACTGACTAGCAGAGCCCCCCGGAGGAGTCTCTGACCTGCTGCGCGACCTGCATGTCATTCCCAGAGCTTCAGGGATGCTGGCTTTTCAGTGGTCTGACTCACAAGTTCCCCCTGCCCTCAAGTGCCCCTTCACCTGTACTGCTTTAAGAAACCCAAATTTGCTGTTTCTCCAACAGAGGTAGAACCTATGATTTTGAGTTTGGAAAAAATGTATTTATTAATTGAAATTGCCTTTTTTTTTGCCCTAATTCTTTCTATTTGTAAGAAATCAGATGAGATGACCAAATAGGAAAAATAGCAAGCGTGTTGGTCTGCAGAGCAACAGGGAGAATCTGAGGCCACCATGGTAGTGCAATATGACAGTAGAAGATGTCAGACTTCGTGAGACAGAACAGTCAAAGACCTGGTCTCTGTACTTCTAGAGGAGAAATATGGGGGTTTTTTTGGTCAATTTTAATATATATATATATATATATATATATATATATATATATATATATATATATATATATACACACACACACACACACACACACACATTCTGTTAGCTGATCAGCCACACTAAACATGATACAAATTTGTAAAAAAAGCAAAACAAAAAAATCACTCTTAAGTACAACCTGAATGTTTGGGCTCATTGCTTAGCCTTACTTCGCCCATCATATTTTGCTATGTTTCTTTCCCACAATGCTGTTCTCATCTTCTTAAGACATTCACCCTATTCAAATGCAGGATGATGCTATCTTACATCTCAAATGTTCTTCCCAATGAATATTGTATATTTTTAAAGAATAATCTTAGTATAACCATCTTTAAAGCTTTCTGGGTTGCCTCTAACGGATGTATGCCTTCATACTTTTGTTAAGACATGTCTTAAATGTGATACTCATAAGTGAGTCTAATACTTCGCATGTAATTTAACCAGTGAACATTACGATGAAAGGTTGGTTCATTCCACAAGTAGAATAAAATATGTTACATTCTATAGCAAGCTATACTAGACTATTCTGGTATACTGGATGAGAATTAGTTAATATTGAGCAGGTTGTTACCTAAAACAACTCAGGTCTAATGTTCCTTGGACTATACTTGTATACAAGATTTTAAAAAGGTTTATGTAATTATCTTTTCGATTTATTTCTTATTTTATGTGTTTTTGCATTGTGTGTGTGTGTGTGTGTGTGTGTGTGTGTGTGTGTGTGTGTGTGTGTGTGTGTACCATATGTTTTGCCTGGTACTTGTGGAGTTTATAAGATGGTGTTGGATACCCTGGAATTGGAGTTATGGATTTCTGTGAGCCACCATGTGTGTGGCTCACAGCAAATAAAGGTAAAGTTGTAGGAAAGAAAGAAGGAAAGAGAGAGAGAAAGAAAGAAAGGAAGGAAGGAAGGAAGAAAGAAAGAAAGAAAGAAAGAAAGAAAGAAAGAAAGAAAGAAAGAAAGAAAGAAGCCCAAACAAACTCTTCAGTGCACCAGGATTAATGTTGGTCTTCCATGGACTCCCTCTTCCTGGTGAGTAGATGTGTTGTGTGTGTGTGTGTGTGCACGCGCACGCCATGTCTCTCCAGAAAAGACTTCCATGACACTCCATCACACCCCAAATGGTATGTACCATGCTGCCGATGTGCATCAATTCTCATGTGGTCATTTCCAGGTGTTCCATGATTGCTTGTAGTAAGTGCATCTAGAGGAGGACACTCTGGTACTTGCTCGATGTTGCTGCCAAAGGCTACCCAATTCGGATTCTGACATCCCTTCTGAGAGTCCCATGTGGGATCAATGACACCGAAACGAAACTTACTTTCAGAGGCAAAAACAGCCAGACCAGTCAGACCAAGAATTGAGGTCCTTCGCTTGCTCTTGGCTTCCTCCTCTATTTTTCTTTTCACCTCAAGACATGGTTTGTTCCCTGTAGCTATCACCTTGCCCTACAGAAACTACAGAATGCTGTAAGGCCACTAGATGTAGGGAGTAAGCTGAACAACAAAGCCCTGGCCCTACTTGATAAGGATGAATAATTAACTTCTAAATTAGCTCCCAGATCAAGTGTGGTGGCATTAACACGTGATTTGTTTACTTATGAAACCAAAGTGGGAGGATTTCAAATTCTAGGCCAGTCTGAGCAATGTAGCAAGATTTTGTCTGAAAGAATGCTTGGGCTTCTGACTGAGAAATTTCAATATTCCAAGCATTCACAGGGTGACTATTTTAGCCCAGTTTTCATTGCTATAACCAAACCTTTAAGGTAAGCTAACAAACATGATTTTTTAAAAGAGGCCACTTTTAAACCACATTTTAAAAGAATTAAGGGCATGGAACTTACACAGACTCTGTTAGGATAATGATGGACTTCCTGTTTCGAGCAAATGACAAGGGAGAGACAACACATGTATCTGTATCTTTCTGGTCTGTGTCACTTTTCCAGTAAAAGTCACCAGGACTGAATCAGAAAGATCCACTTTAATGACTTTATGGAACCTTAATCACTTCCCCAAAGCTCTAAACAGTAAGATTAACTTTTTATCCTCCGAATACCATTGTCACTTAAATTCGATCATTTAACTTCTTATGAGTTTGGGAATGTCTTGGAGGCAAACTACATTAAAACCATCACAACGAAGCTACCTATGAGTATAGATGCTGCGCTTGACCAGCATATGTCAGGGTCACGGGACAGCTATGTGTGATACATGATAATAGCATATGCCTATCTATTAAGAAATAAAATTATCTATTCCTATTCATCCTATGTTCTTGCCATGGCTTCAAAGGAGTAAAGAAACAGCTTATGTTGTGAGAGGAATTCTTTCAGAAAAGAGGAAGGCGTTCTTGCATGCAGGAGTAACTGGTGTCCACCACAGTGAGTTGTTTCTATTTAAAATTATTTGAGAAAATTTCCCAATTCTAGAGAATAGGATGTACAGTATATGACTATATACCAGATTTAAAGGGTACACAGTGTAAGACTCTTTACATCTTTGCCCTTAGAAGGACTGGGATATATTTTTTCACAGGATTCTTCTTTCCGTTCAAAGGTTGAAACTTCTAACAATCCCCCTGGGTTACCTCCTCATAGCCTGGTGAGACAGGCATATGCTGAGGATGAGATAGGAGTAATCCCAAAGATGGCAGCACTCACGACATCACAGTCCCTTTGCAGCAGGCACTCTGCTAATTACTTTATCTGCATAGTTTTATTTCTTGCTTATCTGAACCCTCTGAGGTAGAGACAACCATCTTAAGATCCTAGCTGGGGCATAACAGTTAGATAATCAGCCTTATTTAAGTCAATTTTATGAAGTACCCATTCTCAGATTTGTATTGGTAGGGCGCTAGGACTTAACCTAGAGAGTGAGGGTCACCTTAAATGTCAAACCCTTAACTAGCACTGGCCCTTGTCACCAGTATTTTATAGATGACAATATTAGAGTCTCTAGTTCATCCCATCATTCTAGTTCTATTTCTGTTGTTGTGACAAATAGCATGACCAAAAGCTTGAGCTTGTTGTCCATTACTGAGGAAAGCCAAGGAAGGAACCTAGAGGCAGTAACTGAAGCAGATATCATGGAAGAGTTCTATATATTGACTTGTTTTCCATGGATTGCACATATTGTTTCTTATGCAACCTTGGATCACCTACTTAGCAGACTGTACCCTTTCGCATCAATAATTAATCAAGACAGGGCCCCATAGACATGCCTACAGACAAATCTGATGAAGGCAATTCCTTAATTGAGGGTCCCTTTTTCTGGATGACTCTAGTTGTTATCAAGTTTTCAAAAACTAACCATCATAGCGATTACACTCCCTAAGCCTGGTGAAGCTGAAATTGAAACTCCGATGCCTGACTCTAAGAACTGTGCTGCTCTGTGTGTAACTGAAGTAGGTACCAAGGAAACAGCCTGTGGGTATCCCATGGTAGCTGGTAAATACTTGGACCAGCTGATGAACAGGCTACCTTTGAAAACTAAGCTCACTGAAAACTTACTCATGGTGTGTTACACATTGACCACTTCTGGTAGAGTAGATATTTCAGTTCCCTCCTCCTGGTGATTATTAACCACACCCATGCTCAGCTGTCTCACTGTCCAGTCCTTTCTTCAAAGGAATGTTCAGTTTTTCTTGTCATGACTGGTTCCAATTTCCAAATAATTCAAGCCTAAAAATGGTTCTTATTCAATATCTCCTGGTGTAATAGTAAGAGACTGGCTCCTAACTGGACATTGTGTTCAATATGTCTTGATTTAGACTTCCTACATAATAGAAATCGTGGAAACTAAGCAATAGACTATTTCCTCCATACAGGTGATTATACTGAGTAGGTTATATAATTATTCCTATATTCTACTTAATCTTAACTATCTGAATATGAAAAATCTGTCTCTGCCCTAGGGGATAAAGTAAAAGTTATAAATTATTTTTAATATTTGATTGGCAAGTAGTCACTGAACTACAGTAGGCGAGGAACTATCCTGGACCCCGCCAAGGACACAAGTGTACTTGTGTTGCATTGGGAAATTCCCACCTCTTCTCCAATTTAATTTTTGGTTTAATTAATGCTACCAATGGATCTACTTTACCATAAATTGGAGACCAATTCTTATCTATCTTATTTGAAGCAGAACTCTACCTCAATACTCAACTAAGTCTCTACCTTCCATTTCTATTTAGAAAAATAGATCTGTCTTGTTCTAAAATTAACACAGTCTCTGACTTAAACCTTTGGGTAGAATCATAGTGTCATAAAATGATCATGGACTTGGGGGAAGTGCTAAGTCTGCCCACCCATAAATATGCAAACTCTTTTGTCCCATGCACACACTGCTAATAGTGGCTAACTCATACGATGTGCTCCAGGGAGTATTCTGACAGCTTTCCATGAACTGACTGATTGGAGTCTCATAGGAAGTCCAAGGTGTGAGCATAATTGTCTTAGGCTTTCTGTTTTTCCTGTTGTTATGATAAACTACATCGATAAATCATCTTAAGAAAGAGTTTAACTGTTCTATGTTATAGTCAAACAAATTGAGAGCTCTCAGCATCAGGAGATTGAGGGAGTTGTTCACTCTACATCTACTCTCTCAAAAAGAGAGTACTTAAGGAGTACTCAGCTCCTTTCTTCACTCTACTGTACTTCAGGATCCCCTACCTAGGGAATAAAGCCATCCACAGTGAGCAGCTGATCTTTCCACCTCAAAACAATCCCCAAGACATGCTCAAAAATCCTCAAGGTGACTCTAGATTTTATGTTGACAACTAATCATCACAGTGATTATGTCAGCCTTATCATCAAGGCTATGTAAAAAAAACTAGAAAGTTCAGTGTCTGGCAGTCTGTTCTCTTGATTGGGATACCCTATAATGTCCCAGAGAGAATTGTGGAGAATGGTCTTAAAAGCAAAAATAAATATATCTACTTAAAAGCAATGAGAGATAGCCCCCAAGGGTCTACAAAAAGGGAATTCAGTGATGAGGTTGGGATGATTGGAGTTAAATCGGATTTAACAAAGTGTCAGCTGAAGGAGTTGACTCGGGTTTTGATAACTATCAAGCTTTGGGAACTAAGGCCTACTTAAGGGAAGGCCCTGGATATTTTCTCATTAGTGACACAGAGGTTAGCAAAATAATCCTTAATTTCTATTTCTAGGCAAAGTTGATGATTAGTGATACATTATCAGTACAAAATTCACACAAACACAGAATAAAGTTTAAAAGAATCAGGAATTTTCTAGTAGCTAGAAATGATTAAAAAATGCTTTAGAAGAAAAATACCTTTTCCCTTGGAATATCTGCTAATTTCTGGTGGCTAACAGCTTATCTTCACAGAAAAATGCAGACAAGCCCAAGACATAAAAGGAAAGTTAGATCAGTTACCCGTAAATGAAGATAACCTAGTCATAAGATATTCAGAGCAAAAATATAAAATTGTAAACTTGATCTCCAGAAAGAAAGGGTGGGATGCTTACTTAACTCTAGGCAAAACAGATTAAAGCCTTCACAGGAATCTCTCCTAGAAACCCATCTGGACCAAAAATCCACACAGGATGAATAATCCAAAAACTATTCCAAACCAAAAATGTAATAGAAAGCATTCCAGTGTTGTGCAGAATGTAATAAAATCCTCTTTTGAAGAATGTGCTTTAACTCAGGTCTATGGGGGACATCATAATAACACATTTCATACCACTTAGAAACAAATAATTATGATCAAAACTGAGATCGAAAAACAAGAATAATAACAGAAGCCGATGGTAAAATTAGAGTGCACTACCCATCAAACGCTAGGGTTGAACAAAGGTGCTCATGCATGCTATAAATGCCCTGCTATTGAATGATGACCCCAGACACAAATTAGATTCTTAATGATGACCAGTGTTGGAGTTATCGTGACAGAATAAGGAGTTGGTAAAAGAATAGACTTAAGGAAGAAAATAGATATTGAAAATTTGAAAAAAAATCAAAAATGGAAAGAAATTTTTGAAAAGCAACCAAGTATAAAATTTCTAATCAATACTAGGAACCATGAATATTTAAATAACAGTTTATATAGATGTATAAGTCTTGTTGACCTATAAGATATGTTTCATTAATTATGAAGATAGAGCTCAGGAAACTAGAAGATAGAGACTAGGAACAAAACATCAACAATAAAAAGGACCGAGTAAGGTGGTGGTTGTGGTTTGATCATCCTGTCTCCCGACAAAGACTTGAGGGCTTGGATGCCAATGTAAGCGTCATTCAGAAATTGAGATGTGGAGAAGAGATTGGATGGTCAAGGCTCTTCCTTCAGAAATGATATGATCCATTGATGGGCTTAAAATGGTATGCTATTGAGAGGCGGTTGAAATGTTAAACGGTGGACCAAGGCTGCAGGAAGTAGGTTGCTATGCGTATGTCTTTGAAGAATGCATCTTTTCTTCACTGCTTTCCCTCTGAAGCGCGGTCTGTTTCCTGGCTGCCAGGAAGTAGGCAGCTCCCTCCTCTATACTTTTCGCCACTACGCTATGTCTCACCAAGGCATGGAAAAGAGTCCAAACAAATTATTCTCCCTTTAAGTTGCTCTCCAGATTTCTATTACAGCATCCAAAAAATGATTAATGCAAATATCTAACAGTCAACTTGTCTGTAGAGTAACGTAGGAAGATTGGAAAAGGGGGAACCACTGCTAGGCATTTTTTTCCACAGTTGTGGAATCTAATGAATCCTAGAAAATCAAATTGCTGATTATTATTGAGGTGCATAAATTGACGGCTGCCTTCCCTTCCATTAAGTAGAACAAGAAGACTGAAAAAGAGTACACTTAAAGTATAAAAGAAAACATTTGTTAAACTAGAATGCATGTATGGATATGCCCTTTCAAAAGAAAGTGTAAAACAAATGCATTTTAAACAAATAATCAGTAATATTGAATATGAAAATAACTTTATATAGGCTATGCTTCCAATATAAAATAAATTAGGCTCATAAAAAAGACAAGGGAAGAATGGGGAGGGTTTTTGAACAATGAATCTAAACATTTTTGAAATGTAAAAGCATTTAAATTATATCTTTATGCAAATTTTTAAAAGATTTTAAAGTACACACATATTTTTACTGAAGAGTAATCAGCATGAAAGACATTTTATTATGATTTTATTATTCAAAATATAAGCTCTAGATTTGTTTAAAGTAAATGTTTATGTTTACAATTCAAGGACAGTAGAATAACTGAAGCTTATAACTTTAACCATGTGGTTAAAAAAAATTAAAAGTACCAAAACTCAAGTCAAATATAGTAAAAAGAGACAAAACTGATAGAGTAATACACATTTGAAATGGAAAAAAGTATAAAAATATCAATTTGTTTTCATCCGCTTGGAAAAATTACAAGGATCCACTGGTAAAGTTAGTGAGACAAACAGAAAGTCATCAGTACCAGGTGCTCTAGCCTCGTGGAAGAAAGTGTGGTATCCAAATTAATACTGTACACATGGTTTGAGAAATTCCTGTCAAAAAATGTTGGGAAATGTTGTTCTAGGAGAGGTTCAGTGTATATGCCCTTCCTACAAGACAAAGCCCACGTTACCAAGTAAACTGTCATTGTGTTTCAGGGCAGAGGAAAGTTCCTCACACCTCAAAGGCTGCTTGCAGTGAAAAGGCACCAACCAACTTCATGGTGAGGTGATGTCTCTGAGGGCTGTCAGACATGGCATGTGTCAAAATTACATCCCAAGAAGCATGAATAATAATGGAACAGTTCTGCTCTGTAGACATGGTAACCAGGTTTGAGTGAGCTATAACTGCCTCTGGAAGCTTCCCTGCGTTATGTGTTCCCCAGTTTTTGACATGTATGGAGTCAGGATAGACTGGAGAAGATGCCTATAACTTAAATATGCTTAAAAAATTACCCAGAGAGTTAAAGCGATATAAGAATAGTATGAAAAAAATCCACAGAGTTGAAGAACCAAAAAATTAATAGAGCCTCAGGAAAGAAGCTAAATGACAAATCTGTAATTAAATTTTGGTTTACCATATAACTGCCTATCCTTGCTAAAGCAAGTTATTTTATTTCTCAGAGCTGTAGATTTTTGCACTTACAAAATGGTATTTTAATATCAAATTTACAAGGTTATTTATGTAATAGAAGTGAATAATATGCATAAACTCGCACACACGGGTGTTGTCAGCCTTGTTTCCTCTTCACACTTCTGCTTAGTGTTTTGCCTTCTGTATCAGCTTATACTTGACCTTTTCTTGGCAAAGAAGATCTAATAGAAAATATAAATATCAAAGAATTTAGACAGATACAATTTTATATAACACAAATAATGTAAAATGTACATAGTACATCGAAGGTAGAAATTCACGGACAAATGAAAGTGAGGAAAGTAAACAAGGTAGGAAATTAATTAAATGAGGGATAAATGCCAGTCTGCAAATATGTTTTAAAAAAAGAGCCCTGAGGGTGGAAAGAGAGCTTAGTGATTAAGAGCACTGGCTGCTCTTCTGGAGGATCCAGGTTGGATTCACAGCACCCAGACAGTTGTTCGCATCCGTCTGTAACTCCAGTTCCAGTGGATCTAATGCCCTCTTCTGTCAGCTGCAGACATTGCACAGACATGGTATACAGACATACTTGGAGGCAAAATACCCATGCATATAAAATAATGCAAGTAATTTTAAAACAGAAGAAGTCCTGAGGAATTACCAGAAAATTGAAGACGTGGTTTGTGTAATTCACCTGTATGTACTGAGACAATGCAAACAGTGCTGTCGGAGGTTTGGTCTTTTGCTTGTATTGTAATGCTAAATATTGCTTCCCCCTCAGGCCTGGTTGCCCCCAGGGATGAGTCTTCTCATACCCAAGTGACACTATATAGCCTTAAGCCCAAGTTATCCTTGATTGGTAAATAAAGATGCCTACCTAATAGCTGGGAGGAAGAGAAATAGGCAGGATGCTTGAGTTCTTGGGCTTAGGGTCTGAGGAGACCACAAGGAGGGAGAAAAAAGTGGAAAGAGGAAAAGAAGCCATGGGATAAGGATCTTGAAATCATGGCAGTGAGGGCTGGTCAATTGGAGTTAAGAACATCCTGGATGGAACCATCGCAAGTCATATTGTGGGGTTATTTCAGGGCAATAACCATAACAGTAAAAGGGTAGCTATCTGTCCAGCTCTAGTTCCTATTATAAATTATTAAGGCTTATTATAAATATAAAGGGTGTGTGTCTTTTACCTGGGAAGTGAATGTTCAAAGCCCCTGATTGAGATTAAATATTTTCTACAACACAGTGATTTATGGTCCTTAGCAGAAAAGATTTTTTTCCCCCTTTGTAGGTCACATGGCCCCTGTTGCAACTGCGTAGCACTACCATTGCGTATGAAAGCAGACATGACAAAATGTAAATGAGTAACTGTAGCTTAGTACCAGCAAAACCTTATTTGTAGAAACAGATAATGGGGTAGATTTAGTCCTTGTCCGCAGTTTATCAATCTCTAAAATGGGCTACATTTTTCTTTTGTTTTTATGTCCTTTCGTTTCTGTAGTCATTTAGTCTATCTTAACACATAAACTATGACTGTCTCCAGTTATGACCCTGATCACTCACATTGACACCCCCAATATAAATTAGCAAAGAGGTAGCACAGGATAAGAAAGCTCTAGGTATTTTATTAGAAATAGGTGCCTAAGAGAAGGGGTCTGCTTGAATCCATTACTCTTCTCAACTATTTACTGGATGGATAGAATTTGTGAATGGCATTCAGGACTTCAAAGGCAAGGCCATGCACAATCTTCCTACTTCCAGTATCTTGATGCGCTATGTAGAAGCACTAAGAGCTATGTGAGAAATTAAAGACTTTTTTCAACGAAGAACATATGGAACGCTTCAGACTAAATATGAAGGGCAGTACCAAGCTAACACTTGCTTCCAGCAATCTTCATTCGGGTACCAGACACACGAACAAGCCAACATATTCCCTGCATCCAAGCTGACTCTAGTTGATGTCAGATGAGGAAGGGCCATGCAGGTGATCCCTATCTAAGTTCCTGACTGATGACCTGATGCTCTTTGTTTTAGGCTACTACATTTAGGGTGGCTTGGTTATGTAGCATCAAAATGTTGGGACATTTGAGGAAACAACTACACCATTGAACTATGAACTATGTCCATTGTATCTGGATACCTGGGTCAGATTGTTATTTCTCTGTGTAGTCTATAGAATTGTCTTACCTTCCCTATATTTCTCATAGGCCTTTTTCAGCTCCTGTTCATCTCTGAAAATCTACCTCTATGATTTAGACTAATCCTCAAATACTTCAGGATTCAGGTCATGGCCAATGTTTCCTTTCTGTCTATTTCCTGAACTCTGGGAATTATGAGCTGGCTGTTATCCAAGACTGTTTATATCTTACACGACTCCTATTTCTTTATATTCCTATGATTTGTAGGAGGTTGGACCTTGGAGTCATCCACTGGAGCAATTCTAAGGTTATACATAGAAGACGTGAGGATTTCCTTTGACCAGATCTGAATTTCTCTTCTGAAACTTATTAGAAATAAGGGCTGAGTCACCTGTCAGCCAGCAGTGTTATGAGGCTTCTACAAGCTGTGCAACTTGTAGTAGAAAAGTGTGCTTGCATCTGGACACAGCTTGAAAGCCTGTGGGTCTAGACTCTAGAGAACAGAGAAAGGACCTGACTTATTCTGCTTTTTGATGGAGAGAACTTCAAACAAGAAAAGACATTTTGGACTTAGTTGCCAAGTAAATTAAGTCTTCATGTAAGGTATCTAGAGTATTCTTGTATGTCTGTAGGACATGAAGACCTTGGGAAGTTGACATGAGGCATAGTCCCTTCAATCAGGGGCTTAGGCCACCAGGCCTAGATTTCAGGGGGGGCGGGGAAGGCACCGTGGCAGGACAAAATAGTTCCAGCTGAGAAACACAGCCTCAGTGAATGAACTTGGGATCCCAGCACATCGATAAAGAATCTAGAATAATAGAGTAGATGTTTGCTTCAAATTCCTATTGTTTGCTATGTTCAAGGGTAAATTAGATTTTTCAGACCAAGAAGAGTGAGAACGGGCTGAAAAAGTATGGCAGGAGAGAAGCAAGAATTTTCCACAATGGAGAGATCTGAAGACAGGAGACAGGAAGGCTGAAATGAACCATAAGAGTAATTCATCCCTAGAGTGGGAAGCAATGGGTATTCAATTCTATCTCAAATAGATGTCACTATAGTACTCATGGCAGGTAGGATATAATTTTCTATGTTATAAAGCTGGGTTTTTTTTTTAAGTAGAGTTTCTTTACCAAGCTTCTTGTTGGACGGTAGAGCAGATGAATGGAAGAGGGTGAGAAAGGCAGGAAAGCTTATTGCAAATTTTCTCCAAATTTGTTGTAGGGCAAAGAAACAGAACTCTCCTAAATTTAGGAGAAATAGGAATTTATAGATATTAGAAGTGAATTCAGGCCTGAAATTAGAGACTAGCTAGGAAAAATAGAATTTAAACACAAGAAAACATTAGAAACCGAGATTATCCAAAGGACAAAAACCTGTTACAGATTGGGCTAAGTTATCAGGTGAATTGTCGCATTAATCGTAACAACGGGTATTTTAAAACATCCATTATGTGCCAAGCACGTAGTAAATAACACATGACATTTTATAGCAGGTGGATGAAAGGACAGATGAATTGTTAGGTTGAGAGATAATGGGTGGAAACGCAGTGAGAAGTTATTAGAGCCAATCTGTCTCCCTGTTCCCATTGCTTCAGCTCTAAAGCAATCTAAAAACTCAAAAGTCATCTCTGTGCAAGGCACATTCCAAGCTCATGAAAAATGTATATGCAGGGAAGGAAAGTGTGCGGACCTCATATGAGTTTTTTTTTAATGTCCTAAATAATATGTGAACGATGACGGCTCCAACACAAGTGGGGGAAATCTCAATACGTCTCACCCTAACATGAGGAGTTACAGGGCCTGACAGGGAGAATCAGATCTCTCCAGGAGATGAGCTTCCTAAAAAGGTTATCAAATCTCAAGTAGTTAGCACTAAACACATGTGCACAAGACCAACACTGAATAGATTCAATATAAATCTATACATGTATAATGTCTCTCCCTCAATATATATGCATATATATGTTACCTATGTAAACACATATGAATTTATATTAAAGAAGAGGTATTGAATTTGAGAGGGGATAGGGGTATACAGGAGGAGATGGAAGGGAGAGAAAGAGGGGTTAAAATGTTGCAAATATAGTACTCTTCTATAAAATTCTTTAAAAACTACATACATACATACATACATACATACATACATACATCATACATACATTTAATGTGAAAGGAGAAACTGTTGGGAAGCCTAAAAGAAGATACTGTGCAATATCACACCACAGAGAAAAACGTGTGATGTTTCTCAGTGCTCCAGGCTACAGTAGACAAACAGCAGGAGACAGGGCTAAGCAGGAGCCCAGAGCAGATGCTCAAATCTTCCCTCTGTCTATCTACTCATCAGAGGGGGCCTTTCTAGCTCCGTTTGCTTAGCCACAGAGACAGATTGGGAGTCCCCAGTCATAAAAGAAGGCTAGGAACCCGCTAAATCCTAAGGAGGAATGACAGTGTGGGAAGGAGGGCCGAGGGGGAAGAAGGGTTTTGTGAGAAAGCTGGGGTCTACTTAGCACCTTTCACTGAAAGGAGGTGCTACGGAGAGCACCTGTGGCCTAGCAACCGCCACTGTCAGCTGTCACAAAGCTACATTCACTCAGGATGATTGGAACACGAGGGAAAAAGATGGTAAAAGGAAAATCTCTGCAAAGGACAGGTACACCTTTCCGATTTTGTTTTAACTCACACACTTCAGCCTATTAGTTTGCCTTTTGCCATGGGGCCCACACTTGCTTTCCGGTCTGAACCTGCAAATTGGATATCTCCATCGTCATCCATAAAACTCAAAGCCTTTACGTTTCAATCACACCATCGAACCTTTTCAAATGAGATGAGAATGCGGCTCCATGTGATGCTGTCGCAGGGAAGCCTTGTTCTCCTCTTTTACTCTTGTTTCCCAACCACTCAGACATGTCACTGAACACCGAGAGCTTTCTCTTTCAGTGTTGGGATAGAACCCAGGACTTTGCACTTGCCAAGCAGGAACTATACCATTAAACCACACCCCTAGGTTTTAACCACCTCTTTTAAGTAATGTTCTTCTGAGTTTTTCCAACTAATTTAACTTGGCTTTATGACAATACTGCTCTATTTCCTTTTAGATGCACATTTTTATTAACTTATATAACATCTAATTAGGTCAGAGTGGCAAAGCAGCAAGCAGGCTATCCAATGAAACATTTACCATTGACCCAAAATGAGCTTCTAAGATGAAAAGCAAATAGTGAATCGCAAATTCCACAGAGGACTGAGAGGACTGACGGGCACACACAATCTGGGAGCATCAAGAGGTGTTTGAGCCCAGTTCTTCATTCACTGTAACACATGGATGACCATTAAGACATTAAGGAAGACATCCTCATGTGTGTGTGTGTGTGTGTGTGTGTGTGTGTGTGTGTGTGTGTGTGTGTGTGTGTGTGTGGTGATCCCCCTGCCATCACAGGGGAAAGAACACCACTTTTCACTGTAGGACAGAAATGGGAGAACTCTGGAACATCACCAACAGACCTCTAGGTCATGGGCAAAGGTTCTAGGTTCTGTCACAAGCCCATCTGAGAGCTCTGAGAAGAGAGTCAGGCAAAACGCTGAGGCTGGGAGAGAGAAACAGAATAGGAAGGTGTGGCCAGGGTGGAGAGGTGCTAGCTAAAGGGACAGATTGCTGGGCATACCCCAGCCCCTCTTTCTTTTTGGACTTAGACATGGTAGATGAGGCCTCAAAAATTATTTTGAGTCTATTAGGTAGCAAGCATGATTTTGAAAACACACCTGCTAAGGATAGAAAGAGCCACTGTTCGGTGGAATTGCTCAGTATTGAAAGAGAACTTTTTTTTTTTTCAGTGAAGAAAGATGTGTGATTTGTCCTGGGCCATATTTTAAATTATTCATGAATAAAAACATTCATAATTAATAATATTCATCTCCAAAATACTTTTACCTAAACTGCAGTGTATCTGTGTTGAGAAGCCCTCCTATTTTACTGAGTAGTATATTTAGGTCAATTATGTTAGTGATATAATGTCCCCTAATGCAGTGCGGAAAATTCTGTGTACACTACCAGAGGAAAAACGCAATCCTCAATCTCCCCTAGCTATGAACCCTGACCTACAATAATGACCTACATACCTAGAAAACCATGACCACTGCAGTAGTGGCACGAAGGTCACGGGAGTAACTAAACCACTTTCTGTCTGGAATTAGGGCCTCTCCACAAGACGTAACCCATACCTGGTACAGTTAGCAGGGTTAAGAGTCGAGGGCCACACAGAGAGTGTAGGCCCTGGAGAGAATCTACTACTATTACTCTGCTAATGGGACACAGCATTAAGCCAAAGTCTAGTGAACTCTCATTATACACACAGATTAGTTCATTTCTGAACATCATGAGCCTCAGAGAAAAAAAATTTTTTTATTTTTTAAGTACATGTCTGTTAACACAGAGACCCACAATTGGTTAAGGGGGTCATTTTTTGGACCCTATTTATTTTAAATCTAAGAAAATAAGATTAAAATCAAAACTTACTTAATTATTGGAGCTTTGTGACATATCAGGGAACATGTTTTGTTTTGTTTTTCATTTGTTTGTTTTGTTTTGTTTCCCAGCTTTTTTTTCTCCCCTGTAATTTTCTTTGGGCCATGTGGTATTCTCTGCATTTCCACAAGCACTGGATAGCTTTCTGTTGACACGAGATAGAGTCATCTGGGAGGAGGGAAACTATGTTAAAAAAATGCCTCCATAGAATCTGGCTGTACAAAGGAGACGATTTAAGATTCATTGACGGGGAAGGGTCCAGCTCATTGTTGGTGGTGCCATCTCTGGGCTGGTGGTCCTGAGTTCTGTAGGAAAGCAGGATGAGCAGGCTGAGCAGGCCATTGGGAGCAAGACAACAAACACCGCCTCCTCCACAGCGTCTGCAACAGCATCTGCTAACAAGTTCCTGTCAGGTTTGAGTTCCTACACTGACATCTTTGATGATGAACAGTGATGCATCACTACAAGCCAAACAAACCCTTTCCTACCTAAACTGCTTTGGTTATGGTGTTTTCTTGCAGCAACAGAACCCCTGACTAAGACACCATATACATTTTAGAATGTTTTCCTATTTTCATTTGGTAAGTATTATATTAATTGTCTACATTGCCTATAGACATGTGACTATTAAAAATCTTCTGATCTGCAAGCATGAGAGACTCTTCCATTTGTTCCCATTTATTCGCATCTACAATTTCATTGGTGTTCTAGTTTCCATGTATGAGTCTTAAAACTTCTTGGTTCATTTATTCTAGCACTTTTTAAATATCCAATCAAAAATAAGATTATTTTCTTAAGTTTCTTTCTGGATAGTTCATTCAGAGTTCTTTGATGTTTCCGTGCTGGTTTCTGCACATATTTTCTACTGTATATTCTTAGCATTTTTTTTTGTCAAAGTCTTGCTGACTGTATGCGTGGGATTCTATTGTATTTAAAGGGTCATAAGTCTGTCCTTAGGGTCATGTCCCTATATAAGGTGAAAGTTATTTTAGAGGTACATCTGTGATTCAGCACACAAATGTCAATTAAAAGTGAGGTGCCATATTAGCAGAATGAAAGATACCTATCTTAACTGGATAGGTATTTAAAAGAGAATTATAAAAAAATTAAAACCCTCATATTTGAAACACATCCAGTTAGTTTTATATTCCACAGTAAACAACTGGAAGGTTTTTCCTTAAAACATGTACTAAGACAAGGGTACTCATTCTAGTCCTTTCTATGCAATAACACTGGAAAGCCTGGACAAAGAACCAGGCAAGTACTAGAAATAAAGAACATTGAGAAAGATAATGAAAAAGAAAATGTATGTGCAAATGATATGATCTTCTATGTAGAAAACATTAAAGCATGTGCACATGAACCCACCCATCCACCCCTACCTTTAAACACAATAGAAACCCACATATACATTCAGCAGTTGTTTGACAAGAGTGCTAAGAATATACAATAGAAAATACACGCACTCAACAGATGCTATGGAAAAACAGATGCCCCCATTCAAACACCTTAAAGTGGACACTTTCCTTAAACCACCCACAAAAACGACTCCAAATAGATGGAAAAGAACTGAGACGTCAAAACCCCTGAAAGAAAACATAAGGGAACCATGACTTTGATCCTGACAAAGATTTTTTGTTTGCTTTTGAGATCACTATTGCAATATTTCTCCCTTCTCTTTCTTCCCTAAAACTCCTTCCCATACAAACTCCCTCTCTTCTTCAAATTTATGTCAATAAAAGCAAAAGAGTTAAGAGGTATGATACTTCTACTAAAGAAAAACAGAGGGACAGGCAATCTATGGAAAGGATGGATATATTTGCAAACTATATATCTGATAAGCAGATAATTCCCAAGGACTGCAGGGGAAGCTTGTAAGTCACTAGCAAAAAACAAACAAAAATAACACAAAATAAGAATGAGGAAATTCTGGATGACTATTTCTCCAAACACACCCACTGATCAAACAGTATATAAAGAGATGTTCAACATCACTGACCTCCAGGGAAATTCAAGTTTGATATATCTGAAATGTCACCACGTATCTGTTAGGATGACTATTATCCTAACAAAAAGCAATGAAGAAGTTATTAAGTGTTAATGAGATTTTGAGGACTTCAGAGGACTTCAGATGACTCAATGATGTCATTGATAAAAATGCAAGACACTACAGCAATTGAGGGAAGTTTTTCAAAAAATTAAAAATTTAACTTCCACATGACCCAGGAATTTTGCTTTTGGGTGTTTATCAAACCTGCTTAACTTGAGATTCATCCCATTGGCAAGCACCAATCCTTGAGACTATTAATGATACTCTGTTATGCTTGCAGATAGGAGTCTAGCATGGCTGTCCTCTGAGAGGCTCCACCCAGCAGCTGACTCACACAGATGCATACACCCACGGCCAGATAGTGGATGGAGCTCAGGGACTCTTATGGAAGAATAGGAGGAAGGTTTATGGCACCTAAGGGGATAGATCGTCCACAGGAAGACTAACAGAGTCAACTAACCTGGAACACTTCGGCACCCTCAGAGACACAATAATCAACCAAAGAACGTACATGGGCTGGATCTAGCGCCTCCCTGACTCCCTGCCGTACATATGTAGCAGTTTACAGCTTGGGTTTCATGTGGGTCTTGAACAACTGGAGCAGGAGCTACCATAAAAGCTGTTGCCTGTACACGGGATAAATTTGTGTAGCTGGGCCGTCTTGTCTGGCCTCAGTGGGAGAGGATGCACCTAGCCTCACAAAGACTTGATGTGCCAGAGGAACCCCCACCCACTCAAAGGAGAAGGGGAGGGGGCAAGGATTGTAGGAGCAGGTGACGGGGAGGGAGCAGGAGATGGTATATAAAGTGAATAATAATAATAATAATAATAATAATAATGATAATAATAATAATAATAATATGCCTGTATCCCCACCTTCCACCACCTGGGAGGAACAGGTGAGATCCCCACACCCAAATCCATTACCTTCTATGTTCCCCAGGAAGCCCAGCAATTATTAGGTTTGCCCTGTTCCCACCACACTCCATCTTCCTCCCACACCTTGCCCTGCAATCCCAGAGGTCTGCTGCCACCAGAGACTACCAACACCAACACCAGGGACAACCAGAGGGTTAATGGTCAGCAGAAGAACATAGTGAGCAAAGGGAGTGGGGGCAATATGGCATCAACATCATCTACAGCAAACCCTAGAGAGCTTAATGTACCTGAGGCACTAGAAAATGACCTTAAACCTAATTGTTTGAAGATGATAGAGGGCTTTAAAGAGGAAGTGAACAAATCCCTTAAAGAAATACAGGAAAATACAAACAGGGGAAGGATATGAATAAAACTGTCCAAGAATTGAAAATGGAAATAGAAGCAATGAAGAAAACACAAAATGGGCTGGAGAGATGGTTCGGCTATTAAACTAGACCTACAACCAAATACATACATATATACCAAAAACAATACAAAACAAAACAAAACAAAAAACCCACAGAGTGAGGCAATCTGAGAGACAGAAAACCTAGGAAAGGGAACAGGAACTATCAACACAAATATTACCAACAGAATATGAGAGATGGAAGAAATAATCTCATCCATAGAAGATATGATAGAAGAAATTGATACAGCAGTCAAAGGAAATGCCAAATCTAAAACATTTCTACATAGGTGAAGGTTTGGTTCTGGGGCTACAGGTCTGAGGCAGAGACCAGAAGGGAGGAGAGAGGAGGAAGGAAGAAGACTCCATGGGGTAGATGGGTCATGAGAACATAGCCATGAAAGCTGGCCTGTGGGAGGAGAGCAGCCCATGTGTATCATGGCAAGTTATGTCTCAGGATTAGTGACAGGGAGGCAAACGAAATAGCAGAGTGTTGATATCTGCCCATCCTTAGTACTATTAATGCTAATTATAAATATAAAGGTTTTATGTTATTTATTTGGGAACTAAATGATCAAAGGTGGGCTAGAAGCTCCCAGACTTTCAATTATCATAGCTGGTGAAAACAAAATATTCCATGAAAAAAACAAATTCACTCTCTCAGGTCTCTCACACCAGCCACTTTCCACACCTAACCTCCTCTTCCCCTCGCCCATTTCCTTTCCCACCCAGTTCCCTCCATTCACCCATGCCAAATGACTATTTTATTTTCCCTTCTGGGTGAGATTCAAGCATCTTCCCTTGAGCCTTCCTTGTTATTTAGCTTTCTGAGGTCTGTGGATTGTAGAATGGTTATCCTGTACTTTATGGCTAATATACTCTTATAAGTGAGGGCATACAATGGTTATCATTTGGTTTCAGGTAACCTCACTTAGGATATTTTCTAGTTCCATCTATTGGCCTGAAAAGTTCATGAAGTTCTTTTTTAAATAGCAAAATATTATTCAATTGTGTAAATGAACCAATCATTCTTTATTCATTCTTTAGTTGAGGGACATCTGGATTGCTTCCAATTTCTGGCTCTGATGAATAAAGCTGCTATCAACATAGTGGAGCAAGTGTCCTTGTGGTATGGTGGAAAATATTTTGGGTATATGCCCAGGAGTAGAATAGCTGGGTCTTATGGTAGAACTATTCCCAATTTTCTGAGAAACTGCCAAATTGACTTCCAGAGTGGTTGTCCAATTTGTACTCCCACCAACAATGGAAGAATGCACAAGTCTGTTTTGTAAAACCAAAAGATTCTACAAATTCCTTCTTTAGATCAAATCTACCTGTGTTAAGTGGTAGGTTTAGGACCCTTCTATGGCATTGTGATTTATACTGATATGGAACACATGTGTTCTATGTCATTGTATGTTCAGCATTTGAAACAGATGTCCTGTTGGTTCCCCTATGTACAAAGAAGAAGCTATCAATGAGTGGCACAAAAAGTGTTATAAAAAATTAAAACTTCTTCTGCCCAGTTTTTCTGTGAACCTAAGACTGATTTTAAAATGTAACCAGAATGACTAATAAGTATTTGTAAGATTTAAACAACACAAAGTAACAGGACTAGTGATATGCCTCAGTGAGCAAAAGGCACTTGCCTGACAAACCCAGGAACTCAAGTGTTAGCAGATTCTATAGTCACATGCACACACAGAGAGAGAGAGAGAGAGAGAGAGAGAGAGAGAGAGACAGAGAGAGAGAGACAGAGAGAGAGAGAGACAGAGAGAGAGACAGACAGAGAGAGACAGAGAGACAGAGAGAGAGAGAGAGAGAGAGAGAGACAGAGAGACCTACACGTGCATACACATACAGATATAACATCACATACGCAACATCACATACACACACAGGTCACACATACACACATATTGTCACTCATGTACACACATGAACACACATACTCTTACACACACACACACACACACACACACACACACACACACACACACACACACACACACCTCTTGGTTTAGTATCTTTTGATTGTGGCAGAACCCAACTTAAGCCAACTTTTTAGACGAGGTAATGGTAGCTGTGGCTCATTGGAAGTGAGTGTATACAGCTTCAAGACAGGCTAAGCTCAGCGGTTCAGTAACGCTGATCTATACCATCTTCCTTTGCAGCAGAGGCGTCTCCATCCTTCTGTCAGAAGGTGAATGGAGGGCAGAAGCATGAAAGTTGTCACACAGTTCCAGCCTCAAAGCAAGGGGGGCAAGAGCTTCTCTTTCCAAAAATGACAAGGGACAAGGAAAATATTGTTAGTGGCCACTGAATTGTTCCCAGAGGGGTCACATGTCAGTCTGTACTGTCACTGTAGAAAAAGAAGTTCTACAATGTGTGCTCAAGATCAGGTATGGAGCCTTCCCTGAAGCAAGGCACAAAGTCATCTCTACCTCCACCACATTGACTAGGAGGGCCAGTCACACTCTCCTAGGAGAACCTAGGGGCACAATGATGAAGAAAGAAGTAGGGTGGATTCATGACAGAAGAAAAAAATACCATCTTCTATTAAGAGATTATGAAACTGAAGTAAGGGAACATGTATTATGAGACTGAAGGTAGTTTTTGTTGGTATCAGGATCTGGCTTTTGCCTCTGGACCCAGCAGTGACATCATCCATAGGCAACAGGACCTCATGCATCTGTTGTCATGGCAATTGCCATACATTCCCATCATCCATTTTATTAAGCTCCCACCTTTACCTGTGAGTGGTTATGTCACAGTTAACATAAAAAGCAGACTCTTCCTGACCTTCCCCCCTTCCTCTCCCTCTTTACCCTCTTTGTCTTCTTTGCCTCTCAATAAACCTCTCCCATGTGGAACTGCATTGGCTTGGTGTGGTCTGTTCTGATGCTAGCCCTGATACTATCACAACAGTTTTTAATCTACCCAACATTTGCAAAATTACAAATCATTGACTTTCCTTCACAAAAGAAGATACAGAGACATGGAACATGTAGGAAACTTACCAAGGATCACAAACCCTGTAAGTAGAATCATGGAGACATGAACACAAGCCTCCTTTTTCTGGGGTTTGCTCTATGGTCCTCTTCTTTCCTGTATTCCTTGTAAACCCATTAATGTAGCAAGCAAACTCCTGTTTAGTGTAGTGAGATCTATTAGGGCATCTATTTCTTAAGCCTCAGTGGGTCAGAGAGTGATTTCAAAGATGGTTAGAGAATTGAATGAGACCTTGAAGAGGAACAAAACACTTGGGCACCTGGGAAATTTTCCTGAACAAAACACCAATGGCTTATGCTCAAAGATCAACAATTGAGAAATGGGGGCTCATAAAATTGCAAATCTGTAAGGCAAAGGACACTGTCATTAGGATAAAATGGCAAGCAACAGATTGGGAAAAGATCTTTACCAATCCTGCATCCTGTCTATAGAGAGCTAATATCCAATAAATACAAAGAACTCAAGAAGTTAGATTCCAGAGAATCAAATAACCCTATTAACTAATGGGGTACAGAGCTAAACAAAGAATGGCTGAGAAGCACCTAAAGAAATGCTCAACATCCTTAGTCATCAGGGAAATGCAAATCAAAACAACCCTGAGATTCCACCTCACACCAGTCAGAATGGATAAGATAAAATACTCAGGTGACAGCAGATGCTGGTGAGGACTTAGAGAAAGAGGAGCACTCCTCCATTGTTGGTGAGATTGCAAACTGATATAACCACTCTGGAAATCAGTCTGGAGGTTCCTCAGAACACTGGGCATAGTATTACCTGAGGACCCAACTATACCACTTCTGGGCATATACCCAAAAGATGCTCCAACATATAACAAGGACACATGCTCCACTATGTTCATAGCATCACTATTTCTAATAGCCAGAAGCTAGAAAAAACCCAGATGTCCTTCAACAGAGGAATAGATACAGAAAATGTGGTACATTTACACAATGGAGTACTACTCCTCTATTAAAAATAATGACTTCATGAAATGGATTGAACTAGAAAATACATACCATCCTGACTGAGGGAACCCAGTCACAAAAGAACACACATGATATGTACTCAGTGATAAGTGGATATTAGCCCCAAAGCTCAGAATACCCAAGATACAATTCATAGATCACTATGAAGCTCAAGAAGAAGAAAGACAAAAGTGTGGATGCTTCAGTTTTTCTTAGAAAGGGGAACAAAATACTCACAGGAGGAAATACAGAGACAAAGTGTGGAACAGAAACTGCCACACATGGGGATCCATCGCACATGCAGTCACCAAACCCTGTCATTATTGGGGATTCCAAAAGGTACATGCTGACAGGAGCCTTATATAGCTGTCTCCTGAGAGGCACTGCCAGAACCTAACAAATACAGAGGCAGATGCTTGTAGCCAACCACTGGACTGAATACAGGGTCTCCAATGGAAGAGTTAAAGAAAGGACTGATATAACTGAAGGGGTTTGCAACCCCATAGGAAGATCAAAAATATCAACTAATCAGACACCCCACAGCTCCCAGGGACTAAACCACCAACCAAAGAGTATACATGGAACAATCCATGGCTCCAACCCCATATGTAGCAGAGGATGTGCCTTGTTGGACATCAATGGAAGGAGAGGCCCTTGGTCTTGTGAAGGCTTGGTGCCCCAGTGTAGGGGAGTGCCAGGGCAGGGAGGTGAGAGGGAATGTGTGTGTAGGTGGGTGGGTGGGGGAGCACCCTTATAGATACAGGGGATGTGGGGAGGTTCCGGAGTGGAAACCAGGAAAGGGGATAACATTTGAAATGCAAATAAAGAAAATATCCAATAAAAAACTAGTTATCATAAACATACACACACACACACAATCAATTTTCATTTCTCTAAAGTGTTTGAAAGTCAGCTTTTCAGGGACTTAGGATTTGAGAAATGATTTTCTTACTCATATTTTTTTTTTGCTTTTTTCCCAAATATTTTATATCATGAGAATGATTTATTTTAAATCATGGAAAAAATCTATTTAAAAGAAGTCTGGAATTACAGCATGAGACAGGACAAAATAATCTTTGATGTATTTGAGTTAAGTTGGTAAGGAGGGAAAAGCTGTAAAAATCTTGTCAGGCTTCTGTGAATGGATTTTTAAAGAAATGAAGCATTGGAGTTGATAGCGAATTCTTTGCATAAACAGAAGCTAATATTTTCATGTCCTCTGGCACTAGCGGGCCAGCAGCATACAGTGCATATATGCATATATGAACAACTTAACTCTCTGTTCCCTCAGACCAAATCCCCCAGTCTTGTCCCTAGAGCTGCAACAAAACACCAGCTGCAGCCTTTCCAAACAACCTTCCACTATCCTGAGGATTCTATAGACCATGCCCTGATGACCTCCCTTCCCTCCCTTGTTGCTTTGTCCCAGACCTCAACTCCAGCAGGCACTGGTTCTTAACCCACGAACAGCTCTCCCCAGGGCAACAAGCAGGCCAAAGGCAGATTTATACCTCTCCTAATCTTCCTGAGGTCCACTGTTTCCCACCCACCTACCCTGTCTCATCCCCAGCTCTGTAGCTGGAATCTGCAACAGTCTTACTCTACTCTCTGACTCCATCCCCAATGGATTGCAAAGACTTCCTTCAAGACGGCTTCCCCAACTCATCCCAGTTATCTACCTCCAGTACTCTCAGGCATTCTTACTAGATCCATGTAGCAGAATCCATGATGCCACACTAGATGAGAGGTCTCATATGGGAAGTTATTGGGGGGGGGGGGATACAGAAGCTGCCTCCAGATGGAAATGAAAGAAATAGGGAGGAGGGAGGAGGAGGCCTTTTATCAGGGGTTATAGCACATGCTCAGGAGGAGGACATACAACACGAAGTGACAGTGGAAGTATGTTTGCCTCTCAGCAGCTAGTGATGCTGTGTCCCGTGGGCACCAGGGCCCTCAGGCTGGCCATGGAGTGCCTGATTACTAACATTCCTCCCTTTCGTTTATTATAAAGTAGAGGAGTTAGAAGGGGAGCGATGTCGAGACTGGGATAACGACATTGGTTCTCTTCAGGCTACTTACTGCTGTCAGAGGGCATTGTCATGTCTCAGGAGTAGTTATTCCTCACCATCAAGACACACACAATAGGCCTTGGAATCTATGGCCAGTGGTTGATAATCCTGTATAAATAACTGATCAATCATTGGAATCAATAGTTGGAAATTTTTTAGGATTTCTTGTCAAAGAAATGTAGAGGAGAAATTGTTAAAGCAGGGTGTGAATAATAAAAGCTAAAAGAGAAAGGGGTTTGGTGGGGTGGGAAGGGCAGTATCCACTTCCACATGGGGTTTCCAAAGGCCCAGGGGAGGAAGGCATTGAGTTTTTCCATATCCTTCTGAAGGTCTGTCTGGAGTGGTTAGATTTTGGGTTTTTACTATAACCAAGTGGAAGAGGGGCAATAAGTCTCCTAAGGTTTCAGTGAATGAATGAGATGGGAAGTGGTCTGTGTTTGGTTGGGAAAGAAGATTTGAGGTGTTGAGGAGCGGGCTTGTTTGGAGAGTAAACGTGGCCTCTTCTGCTAGTGCTACCTGGAGATAGAGAACTTGGACAAGTGGACTTGTGTTATGTTCAGTGGTAGGACAGGTTGTGAGAGAAGAGGATAATGGTGGGTAACATAAAAGTGTATGGGGTTTGTTTGTTTGTTTGGATGGTCGGTTGGTGAGGTTTTTATGTTCTTTGTTTTTTAATTTGTAAATAAGGAGCTCAGCAGCTGCTAAAGCATATATGTGGGTTGTCCATTGTCCTAGGCCCTAATAAGGGAATGGGACAGTGCGGTACCATTGGGAAAGAATCCGTGAGAGAAACATCCCCGAAGAAGAAAACTGAGTGGTGGGGTGTGGGGCAGAGGGCTGTGAAAGGTATCCTGGTTCCTGGTGGAGATAGGGTTGAAACCCCAGTGACCCTAAGGAATGGTAGGCATTTCCCTAAACTCCCAGGAGGCCAGGCTCCTCTCTCATAGCCACAGCACCCTCATAGTCCCCCTGTAGAGAGGCTTGTGGCCATCAGTCACATAGAAGCAGGACCACGCCTTCCCACATGAAGATAAGGTATTCCCAAGCTCTCAGGCCAAGCCAATAGGAAGTACCTGCTGTCAGACCCTGACCCACCCCAAAACTGTATATAAGAATCCTATCCAGAAGGATTAAAGATGTGTGCAAGAACTACTCCATTGTCTGAGAGCCTCTGTCATAAGAGCTGCAACACTGCCACTTGGGGTAGAGATCTACTCTCCTGGAATCGCAGCCTGAAGCTTCCCAGCACCCCTTGCTGGCTAGCCAGCCTCCTGCTTGGAGCAGCTGCAGCAGTGGCAGAGACAAAGGTGGAGCAGCTGAAGCAGTGAAGTCAGTGGACGACATTCCCCCTCCCTGCTCGAGTTCCCTCTGTCTCTCCCCTTCACCTGAACCCTTGCCCCTGCCTGGGACAGAGATCTCTGTGGAAAGCCTCCAGTACACAGGCCCACATCAGGTGACCACTGGGGCTCTAACAGCGACACAACTGTGTGAGCAGATGCTGCAAGAAGGTGAGCCCCCTGTCTCAACTCTGGAGACAAGCAGCCTCTCCTTTCCTGCTGTCAGTGCCATCACAAAGATTTAGATTAGCTGAAGGGGCAGCTGAAGCCTCCTGGCCAGAGCCACTCTCTGGTGTTGGCTGAAGTTCCTTCTAGCCCCTGTCTAAATCCCGACAGTCCACAACGTGCATTGGCAAAGACTCGCTATCGAACTTCTCTTTAAAACAAAAAGAAAGCCTAGTAAGGCAGCAGCCACTTAAAAGCCACAAGGCAGCTGCCAATTCTTAAATCTAGGGGAAGGCTTAGCATTTTGGACCTCTGTGGGATCCCCCAAAGCCGATAGGCCAAAGGAATGTTCCCCCTGGACAATGTGTTTCTCCTCTTTTCTGTCATGAGCAATTCAACATCACATAAAAATTCCCCCAGGCCAAGGTGATATGTGCCCTACAAAAATCCCATGGAATAAAAATAGTCGAAAAACAAGCCTCCTTGTTTGGGGAGGAAGTCCTTCAGATAGCACCATGCATGGCCAATGACAATATTTATAGCCCAGACTCATGGATCTGAGTAACTTCTCTCATCAAAAACAAAGATCTGCAAGAAGGAAAAACACCCTCCTGTGATTTTTTACCAATCTTAGCCACAGTTCGGCAGTGCGTAGGACCATCTAAAACAGGACAGTCTGACAGCAACGCAGCTCCTGAAACCCCTCAGTCAGATGAGCCCAAATATCAAGGTCCTAAAAACCACCCTATTTCAGATTTCACAGCCCTTACCCAACTAATAAGGGAAATAAAATCCATTTACCCACCTCTACCTCCTTATGCTTCTGAGGAGATGCTAAATAAACTGTCTGCTCCCCCTGCCCCTCCCTCTCCCATCCAAGGGCAGGGCTCCATTAAAAACCCAAAGAAGCTCCCACCTTCCTCTCCCCAGTCTAATACAGAACTACAGCCTCCTAAGTGCTCGATCATTCCCTGTTAATATCAACTCCAGTCGAACTAAACCACTCAACTAGTACCCAGTACAAGCCTCAGACTTGAAAGAACTCAGGCAGGGAGTGAAGGAAGATGGCATCTATGCACCCTGGACAAAATCTCTCATACAGAGCCATATTGCCAACCTAAACAACTCCCAAGATTGGAGAGATATTTGCAGTTCATCCCTGCCTGGTCTGAAGTTTTTGAATGGGAAGCCTTATTTCAAGACAAATGCCTTCAACAAATCAGGCAAAATTGGGACTGAGGCGACCCCTTGGGGTTTTAATGAACACTTTAGCCAGGAAGACTTTTCTACCAGGGCATAGTAGGCAACTCAGCTGGCAGGGTATTATGACCAGGTCCACCTCTGTGCAACCCAAGCTTGGGACAGGCTCACTCCACCCTCAGGGTCACAAGACCCTGCCTCCTCCCTGCTGTCTCTCCACCACAAGCCTGAAGAACCCCTACCAGATTTTACACTGAGAACTAAAATGAACCTAAAAATAAAAATTCCCAATCCCACAGACAGAGACCTCCTTCTTAAAATCATTGCACGGGAAGGCATGACTTCTGAATCCAGACTAGCTTGCCGGGGTCTCCGGGAGGAGCAGCATAATAGGCGAATGGTGACAATCCGAGATATAGGAAGCACATCACACCAGCTACATCCTTGGCTCAGGCATTTGTAGCAACAGTAAAACAGAAGGAATCAGCTTCAAATGTGGAGACAGGACATTGGAGGAATGAATGCCCACAAAACTCTCGCGCCATAACGGATCCTAATCCCCCTAAGAGAATTTGTCCCTGTCGTAGAAAGGTTTCCACTGGAGGAGATACTGTACCATTGTATATGATAAGGATGGTAAGCCACTGGAGCCTTTAAACTTCAATGGGGCATCCCTCAGCCCCAACAGTAAGAGGGACAACTATTCCCATAGGAGCCTTATGGGTGTCCAGCATCTCAGAAAGCTCCCACCTAAAATTAACCATTAAAATAGAGACCAAACCATTCAAGTGTCTTATTGAGACAGGATAATTATAAGACAGCAAGAGATCCCAAGTGACTGCCAACTGATCCCTGGACCCTAGGTCCTAGGCATAGTGGGTACCTCTCATGCATTCATCCCCAAACAGGCCTATAGGTGGGAAGACCTGGATGGAGCTATTGGCCTCATACACCCCCTGGTGGCTCGAGTAGCCAGCAATCTCTAGAGAGAGAGATCTTACAAGCCTTAGAGGTAGTTCTTACCACCCAACCAGAAAGAGACAACATTAACATAGAGGATATTACCTATAAAGAAAGAACTACCCAAGGAGACCCTAAAAACTCTCCTCCAAATCACCACCAATTCTAGGGGCCATTGTTAGATTTAATACTCCCTGCCTTGATTAGCTCTCTAGCAAAGCCATCTGGGTCCCACAGTGGCCTCTAGCAAGGGAGAAGCTTAGAGCCCTCACGCTGCTGGTAGAAGAACAGCTGGTGCTACGACACATCCGCTCCTCCCGCTGCTCATGGAGTACCCCTGTGTTTGCTATAAAAATGATCTCAGGGGGATGGAGATGATTAATTACAAGATTTGAGGGCAATTAACAAAACCATGTGAGTCTGGGGCTCCCCACAAAGAGGGTTACCACACATCTCAGTCATTCCTGCCAATGTTCCCCTATTAGCAATAGATATAAAAGACTGTTTTTCTCCATCCCTCTCTAGCCCTGAGACTGTGAACACTTTGCATTCTTAGTACCCCCCCATTAAAAACTCTGGCCCAGCCTCACCATATGATTGGACTGTTCTCCCACAGGGAATGGCTAACAGTCCAACCATTTGTCAGGAGGCTGTAGCCACCACATTAAAACCTTATTTAGGCAAAGGACTCAATATATATCACTATATGGATGATATAACCCGTCTCTCACTGGCAGATCAAGGACAGAGGAAGAGGAGGAGACAGAGGAAACACCACATCCAGAGGGACAGCAAGAGCTCCTGGAAGGACATCCATGACCTGGTGACTGCTGCCCAGGCCATGTGCCCTCCACAAGCCCCCGTCTCCTCTGTTCTTATGGCTATTTTCATCATTCTTCGTGCTAACCCTGCTACTGCCCAGCCTCTCTCTGGCATTCCCAACATATACCACTGGAAATTCTATGCTAGGGAAACCTACAACAGACACAACAGTTATAGGAACCCAGGACTGCCCACTTGAAGGATGTCAGACCAGGATTGAGATCCCCCTATACCCAGAGTCCATCTCCACTATCCCCAGTCCGTCCCTCTGCTTTCCTTACTGAACCATAGGTGAATGTCTCCAGGAAGTCTCCACATATGGAGGTTGCAAATATTGGAGCTGCAGAATGGAATCCACCAGTCGAGACCTCACTATGCTCGCCAACCTTAAAACTCATTTTCAGTTTTCCATCAGATCCATGGGATGAACGTTGGCGAATCGGAGTCATGGGTAAACTTTACCCCAATGGCTATGGCATAGCATACTCCATAGCTGACCTGCACATCTCCTGTGAGCTCATTCCTGCCTCCAAATCAGTCTTTACTCATGCTGTCATTATCTATAAGGAAAACCAGTCTCAGAAGGAACTCTAAGCTACCCTCTCCTGGTTATGGTACATCCAATATGCAGTTGGCCTCCTTCCCTTAACAATCCATCCCAACTCCTCCCAGGGCTTTCTCTGCGCCTCTCTCTCCTGAGCAGTATTAACAGCTGTTCCCATTAACATTTCCCTTCATGACTGTCACAGAGTCTTACCTACAAGGAAAGCACAGGACATTCCTCTCTTTGACCTACCCCACCTCTTTGCCTCGTAGGGCCTTCCTCAAGACTCCATCCTACAAGTGTCAGTGACATCACCACCACCAAATAAGTATGTGTTAACCCTCCTGCCCTCCTTGGTGCAAAGGCACTACTGGTGCCTGTATTAACCCCCCTTTTTCAAAGGTACCCCTGTGGTAATTGTCCCCCAGGTTTATCTCTACAAACCTGAAGAACTGGGCTTACACATAGGAGGAAGCTGGAAAAAGAGAGAGACCTTTATCCTTCTGCTCATTGGGCTAGGCCTTGCTGTCTCACTGAGTGTGATAGGAACTGCTGGATCATCCCTTGTCCAAACACAACATCTGGCCAGCAATTTCCAAGACAAGCTTGACCAGGCAATGGCTTCCACTACAGACAGCCTTGAGTCTCTTCAATACCAGATAACCTCCTTAGCAGGAGTTGCTCTCCAAAATCAGAGAGCCCTGGACTGCTGATCAGGGAGGGACTCGTGTTCTGCTTGGGGAGGAATGTTGCTTCTATGTCAATGAATCTGAGCTAGTAGAACAAGATGTACAAATGCTCAAAGAGTTCTGGGGGAACATCTGGGCACGCTATACTCCCAACATCCCTTCCCCTTGGTATGCTAAGATTGGTAGTTTGGATTCTTCACCTTCTTGGACCTGTATTAGCAATTGGAGCCTTGCTTCCCTTGGCACCCTGCCTCATTCAGTTTCTAAAACAGCAGATGAGTAGCATTGCAAAGATCACTACCCATCAGGTCTTGGTTCAGTATCAAACTGTTCCCAACATAGGACACAGTTATTCTGATGATACCTCTCCCTTATGAAAAGAAAAAGGGGAGTTGTGGGGAGGCGGGCTGTGACAGGTATCCTGGTTCCCAGTTGAGATAAGATTAAAACCCCAGTGACCCTAAGGAATGGTAGGCATTTCCCTAAACTTTCAGGATGCCAGGCTCAGCACATAGCCACAGCACCCCCATAGTCTCCCTGTAGAGAGACTTGCCTTGCGGCCATCAGTCACATAGAAGAAGGACCACGCCCCCAAATATGTAGATGAGGTATTCCCAAGCTCTCAGGCCAAGCCAATAGGAAGTACCTGCTGTCAGACCCTGACTCACCCCAAAACTGTATATAAGAATCCTATCCAGAAGGATTAAAGATGTGTGCAAGAACTACTCCATTGTCTGAGAGCCTCTGTCATAAGAGCTGCCACTTGGGGTAGAGATCTGCTCTCCTGAAATCGCAGCCTGAAGCTTCCCAGCACCCCTTGCTGGCTAGCCAGCCTCCTGCTTGGAGCAGCTGCAGCAGTGGAATCAGTGGAGGAGACTCCCCCTCCCTGCTCGAGTTCTCTCTGTCTCTCCGCTTCACCTGAACCCTTGCCCTTGGCTGGGCCAGAGATCTCTGTGGAAAGCCTCCAGTATGAAGGCCAACAATGGAGTCTGGTATCATCCCCCTACCCCAACCATAGGGAAATGAGAAGTGCCTCCCCAAAACTTCATCAGGACCGAGTAGGTGGCCCTGGTCCAGAAGGAAGGAGATATGTTGTCCTGATGTTGTGTTGACTATATGGGTCTTCCTGTTAGAGATATCAGTGGCTGGGTCAAGGGAGCTCAGGCCCTGTCAGTTGTTCATGGCCAGGAGAAGATTGCTGGAGGTCAGCCTGGGAATGATGTCCCTGCACCACAAGGGACACAAGGGCAATCAACAGACCAATGTCTGTTGTATTGTCTGTATCAGGTGTGCTGCATTCGTCTGGTGTACTTCACCTGCATGTGCACATGTAGAAGAAAAAAGGGGAGAGGGAAGGAGGAACAGGGGCCTTTTATCAGGGAATATAGCACATCTGCAGGAGGAGGACGTGTGACACAAGGCAACTGTGGAAATGTTTGCTTCTCAGCAGCTAGCGTTATCCTATTGTTGCCAGGCTCCTCAGGCTGGCTATGGAGGTGTGTGATTCCTAACAATTCCCTGTGAACACACAGCAGACGGGGTCAGGAAAACAGGTAGCACACAGACAGCAAACTCTCCGAAAATCCAGAGAAGAAACAGAAAACAAGTAACAAAACACCCACGCAAGGGGGGGGGGAACAACTCAGAAATCAGCACCTAAGCCTGTAGCCATCTGAAATCCAGATGCCTAGACTTCAGTGTAAGAACACAAACAATAATATCCTAGCAATGTCTCCACTAGAGCCTAGCTGTCCTACCAGAGGAGGCCCTGAATATTCCAGCATAGCTGAAGCAAAAGAAAAAGACCTTAAGACCAACTATATGTAAAGGTCCTTTAAAAAGAAATGAATAAATCACTTAAAGGAACACACAAACAACTTGAGGAAATGAATAAATTCCTAAAGAAACTCAGCCTTAAAGAAAGCCAAAAGAGCAAGCAAACAAACAAATAAACAACCCCCCCCCCAAATGAACCCAAAAACCAAAATACCAAACAAATAGTTGAAGGAAATGAATAAAATTGTTAATGACCTGAAAATGGACATAGAAGTGAGAAAGAAAACACAAATTGGGGAAATGATAAAAAGAAAAAAAAAGACTGTAGGAATTCTCACAGGAACTAAGAGGCAAGCTTTACCAATAGGATACAAAATATGAAAGAGAATCTCAGGTGTTTATGATGCAATAGAAGAGATGAATACATCAGTCAAAGAAAATGTTAGACTTAAAAACAAAACCATACAGCAACAACAAAGACTACTCCTAGCCCAAAACATCAAGGAAATCTGGAACACTAAGAAAAGATCAAACCTAAGACTAATAGGAATAGAGGAAGGAGTTGGAACCCAGCTCCAAGTCCCAGAAAAAAATTTCAACAAAATTATAAAATTTCCTAAGCGAAGAAGTAGATGCCTATTAAAGGTACAAGAAGCATTCATAACACCAAATAGATAAAACCAGAAGAGTTTCCTTGCTACATAAGAATCAATACACCAAACATACAAAAAAGAGAAAGATAAAAAGGGGAAAATGTCAAGTAACACATAAAGGTAGACCCATTAGAATCAGACCTGATTTCTCAATGGAGTTTCTAAAAGGCAAAAGGCCCTGGAAAGATGTGCTGTGGGCTCTAAGACACCACACCTGCCGGCACAGCAAAAAAATTTTTTTTTTTTTTAGTTATGGAAATTTTTAATACACTGTTCATACCATTTTACAATTGTTCTTAGTCAGAGTCTCTCTAGAGCATTGATTCTTTTTTTTTTTATTAACTTGAATATTTCTTATATACATTTCGAGTATTATTCCCTTTCCCGGTTTCCGGGCAAACATCCCCCTCCCCCCTCCCCTTCCTTATGGGTGTTCCCCTCCCGACCCTCCCCCCCATTGCCGCCCCCCCAGCAACAGTCTAGTTCACTGGGGGTTCAGTATTAGCAGGACCCAGGGCTTCCCCTTCCACTGGTGCTCTTACTAGGATATTCATTGCTACCTATGAGGTCAGAGTCCAGGGTCAGTCCATGTATAGTCTTTAGGTAGTGGCTTAGTCCCTGGAAGCTCTGGTGGCTTGTCATTGTTGTACATATAGGGTCTCGAGCCCCTTCAAGCTCTTCCAGTTCTTTCTCTGATTCCTTCAACGGGGGTCCTATTCTCAGTTCAGTGGTTTGCTACAGCAAAAAAATTTTAATCACCATATATTTAAAAATATATAAAAGGAAAAGATATTCCAGGATGAAGTCAAATTTAAGCAGATCTTTCTACAAACACAGCCCTACAAATACAGCTGTCCTTCCTATGCCTTTTGTTTCCTTTCTTAGGGCACCAGGAACAAAGGGCCACAAACAGGTGGATTGTCAAATGCCTTCTTCAATGGGAAGCATGGCATTCAGAATATAAGTGATGGGACCATGAAGACTTTGATGGAGACTCTGTTCCATGTCTTGATCTAAACTCTAGTGGCTGATGAGAGTCCTTGGTGTTCCTTGGCTTGCAGATGACTTAATCTGTGCCATAGCAATCTCCTCCTTATGTTTCTTCACATAGAGTTTCTCTAAGGTTATGTCGGTGCTGGCAGGTTTGTTTGTTTGTTTGTTTGTTTTTGTTTTGTTTTTTGTTTTGATTTGGTTTTTGTTTTTGTCTGTTTGTTTGTTTGTTTTTGCCAACTTGACACAATCACACCTTACCTGGGAAGAGGGAATCACAATCAAGAAAATGACTGTATGATGTTATAGCCTTCTAGGCAAGTTGTGGAACATTTTCGTGATTAATAATTGATGAGAGAGTGTCTGTGCCTCTGTAGGAAGCACCACCCGTAAACAGGCAGTCTTTTGTATTGTGTAAGAAAGTAAGTCAAACAAACCATGGAGAGCCAGGCAATAGCAGAGTTCCTTCACAGTCCCTCCATCTCGTTCCATTCCTACTTCCAGGTTCTGGTTCTCCCTGCTGAGTTCATTCTTGACTTCTCTCAGTGGGCTGTGAATTTTTCCTCCCCAAGTTGCTTTGGTCATGGTGCTTATGATAGCAACAGGAAGCAAATTAGGAAAAAAATCCAAATTTCCCCTAAGGATCAAGACCATCTGATCTTGTTCTAACATGCTCACATCTGCAAAGAGCCTACTGCCTAGTGAAGTCATATGTATAGGATACTGTGACATCATGAGAGGGAGGCACAATTTAATGCACTATTTATAGGATACTGTGACATCATAAGAGGGAGGCACAATTTAATGCACTATTTATAGGATACTGTGACAGCATAAGAGGGAGGCACAATTTAATGCACTATTTATAGGATACTGTGACATCATGAGAGGGAGGCACAATTTAATGCACTATTTATAGGATACTGTGACATCATTAGAGGGAGGCACAATTTAATGCACTATTTATAGGATACTGTGACATCATTAGAGGGAGGCACAATTTAATGCACTATTTATAGGATACTGTGACATCATAAGAGGGAGGCACAATTTAATGCACTATTTATAGGATACTGTGACATCATGAGAGGGAGGCATGCACTTCAGCATCTCACACCCCTTTCCTACTTTATTTTCTTTGCAGATTTTATCACTGCACAAAGTACCCTGTTCTTTTTACAGGTATCTGTGCTCATTCTCTGATCAGCTCTGTGACCACCAAAACCCTTGCTCCTTACCGCCAGATGCCTCTCTGTCTTGCTATTAACTGTATCTCTAGGAACTACAACAGGTATTCAAAGAAGTACTGAGCAACTAGACTGCCTTTCTCCACTGGTGTCTTTAAAGTTTTGAACAAAACTAATCAACTGTGGGAAGGAGAATGGGTATTGGAATAGGATTTTAATTCATGCCATATGCTGCTGACTGCAGGCACCATCAGAAGGTGGTGGGGAATTTAGATGGTGAGAGCACCTACTCGACAGAAATTGAGTTACTAAGGATGTGCCTTTGAAAAATGTATTTGGGGGTTGGGGATTTAGCTCAGTGGTAGAGCGCTTGCCTAGCATAGCGCAAGGCCCTGGGTTAGGTCCCCAGCTCGAAAAAAGAACCAAAAAAAAAAAAAAAAGAAAATATATTACACCCCTAGTCCCTTCCCTGATGCTTTAGTGGGCCAGCTATGAGGATGGTTTTTTTCCCCCTCAGTTTTTCAGTGTTTTGCAATTGCTATGAGGTAAGCACCTTTGTTTCGTCATGTGCTTCCCGCCATGATGCTCTTTCTCACCATAGTCCCTAAAACGACGGAAGGAAACAACCGTGGATTGACTCTGAAACTGTGAATCGAAACAATTTCCTTCTTTAAGTTATCTGACTCAGGCATTGTATCACAGCATTGACAGAATAATCTAAGCAGACACATAAGGACCCGTTACAGTGATGTGTGCTCAGGAGGCAGCCTTGTGCTTTCTTTAAGAATTAAGATGGGAACCTCATACCACAGGTTTACCAGGTCCAGCCCCGAAGCCTAATGTGCTGACCTCAATCTTGCTACATAGCTGAGGTTTAGTTCCAATTTCCAATTCTCCTGCCTCTACCTTCTGAGTGCTGAAATAATGGATACGCACCATAATACTTAGTTCCTAATACTCTTTGTTTTATGAATATGCCCTATATGATGTTTGATCCCTACTAAAAACACTTCTTTGTATATATTTATAGTTTTTTTGTAAGTATTGGTTGTTTGTTTACAATTCAGCCTTATTTGGACACCTATAGTTTTATTTATCTATTTTTAATTATAATATATATATATATATATATATATATATATATATATATTTTTATTAATCTGACAAGTCTATAGTGCTGGCCTCAGGTCACAGCTGTCTTATAGTCCTCTTTGTGGAGAAAGCCTTTATGAGAAAGCATCATTTGTATGCGATATCAGTTAAAAGTCTCTCAAGAAGATATACCAGATACTTGGATTCAGTCACGGCCAAATAGTTACTTAGCCATATATATTTTACAATAATTCTGGTCGATAAATTCTTCTTGCGTTCTTTCCTAAACTTTTTAAAATTGAGTTTGAGCCATTTGCAAATGAAGCACTCCTAGCAAGCATAAGCTACCTCCCAATCAATGGCAAGTCTTGTTTTTATGGCAACCTAAAAATCCATATCTCTGTCTCTCTCATGTCACCCCCCATTTTCCTCAGTGGTACCCTGTCTATTCCAGCGGCACCAAGTTTGTCCCTCACGGGTATTGATCACCTTGCAGAGCACGAGATCAACGCAGTCTGATGCCGAAGTGGCTCCTTTTGATCAACAGTGAAGAACAGCAAGCGCAAAAATGATGAAGATGGCAGAGGACTTTATTCCGCTATAACAACAAAAATCACAAATCCAAAGAAATGGCCCTAAATGCTGGGTTGAATGCCACATGCTTCTTGAACAGTCATGTCTTAGCTTTTCTTATCGTCTCCAGTTTCACGACAAGGGTTTAAGTGCAGACACCATGGACCACAGATGAGTCAGTCAAAAGGAAGGTGCACCATGTCAAGGAGACACGGAAGATGGTATTAACTGTGTTTGGCTCGTACAGTGTATTTGCTGTAAAGCAGAGCTCTTTGATCCTACCAAATAAATCCCCCTTATTGAAGGGACAGCTAAGATTAATACTTCTCATTCGACTAGGTTCTGACTTGGTAAAGTTCAACCCTTTTGCTCCGAGCAGTAGAGGAAAAAAACAATAGAAGCCAAATTGGAGCAAATTCTTCAGTGTCTAGGCAGGAAGACAGAGCAATTTCAAAGTCTTGCCAAAAGATTGGTCAAATGGCAGGACGTTGTCCTTTGTTCAAATCAAACACTCAGCATCTCGAGCTTGCTGTTTGATAAACACACAGTGAGTAACTTCATACGGCATATATGTATTCAAGAAATATTTATTCATTCATGTATTCATTCAAGAAATATTTATTAAGTCAGGTAATAATCAGACATGGGACATAGCGATTAGGAAATTTCATAAGCAAATATAAACATTTCCTATGGTACGGATATTTGTAAGCCCTCTGGAATAAGTTGTGGTATGTATATTGCATTTAATTTTAGACAAAAGACTATGTAGCGATCATATTGAACATAGCCCATGTCACAATACTGTTGAAGGATACATTTTTAGGAGGTAAGGGGTCCAATAAGGATACTACCCTAAAGATGGGAGGAGGGACCACATAAAAGGACTGCAAAGAACTAACTTCTCTTCTATTTCCTCTACTTTATAAGGACAATGTATATCCAGAGATCCCCTAAATGAGGCACTGTCTTGGAATCATAGACAGACCCTCATCAAGCACTAAACTTGTCAATACCCACCTTCATTTTGAAATTTTCACCACTGGAATTGTGTGAAGTACATTTCTCTCATTTATAAATGGCTCAGCCTTGGCATTTTGTTATAGAAGCAGGGGTGCTTTACATATCTTCCTTGACTCTTGAATCCCCTCTAGTTAAAAAGATTGGCATTGATTAAATAACTTCTTGAATAGATGAAAGAAATATTTCATTAAAAGCCACTAAAGAGAAATGTACCTTATGAAGACAAACAAGAAAGATTAAACAAAATTTATTTAATGTTTGAGATACTTTTGCACTTTTCTGTGTGGATGCTGGTATCATCCAGATTTTATTAACACATTGTGGTTGTTTGAATATGCTTGGCCCAGGGAGTGGCACTATTTTTGGTGTCTTGCTAGATGAAGTGTGTCACAGTGGGGATGGGATTGAGACCCTACTGCTAGCTTCCTGGGAAACAATCTGCCTGGATGCTACTATGCTACCTGCCATGATGATAATGGACTGAACCTCTAAAATTGTAAGCTACCCCCAATTAAATGTTTGCCTTTATAAGAGTTACCTTGGTCATGGTGTCTCTTCAGAGCAATAAAACCCAAGCTAAGACACCTATGGATCCATTGTTACTTGGAAATCTTTTACCCCCTATGCAGAAAATCATCTCTGTCAGTCCCAGCTTGAGTACTGAATAGCCCTCCCATTTTGTTTCAGAAACCCTGATTACCTCTAGACCAAGAATGTCTACCTGCTGGACCTATTAGGTAAGGTTTAGGAGATCCCAAGTCTACAATTAGTCACCCTGGGCACTTCAGAAAGCAAGGTGCGGGCAAACAAGATTCAACTTGGAATGGAGTAGGTTGTTGTTTTGACTCCATCTGTGAGGCTAGCAGAACTTACTGCATTACAGAGTAGAATTAATGTCTTCTCCATCTGGTTAACATTCAGAAGCTTCACATTTTAGTGATGATTCATGAGGTGGGAAATTTGAGATTTTTAACTGCTTTGTCTTAGCTTTTTTGTATTTTCATCTTTAATGGTCTCAAACTGCTCGTGGCTTCTCTCCACATCAGATGGTCCCTATGATAGTTTGGCTTTAGACCCATTCACTACAGGCAGCAGAGGAAAACCCAGTGGTTATAAGTTTTGTTCTCCCTACAGAACATTCTGGCTGTTTTCCCAGATGTATAATTCTGAGGAGAAAAAAAAAAAGTAAACTTAGAAAGCAGCTTCTAGCTGCTCTTTAGCATCTCAGGGCTTACTGAAAATTTTATTGACCAAAGGTAAAGATAACTTATTGTAAATGAGCTTAGTTGGGGAGGGCAGGATCTTGTAGAGCACATGTGTGTCAATAGAACCCTGCAGAACGACACACAGCCTGATGTAGAAATTGGGAAACCATCATGAAATAAGATGACTACAAGCCAGCCTGTAAGGGTCCATGATTCATCAAAGAATAACACCATGGACTCAAGTAGTACGCAAAAGCAACGAGTGTTTTATTCTGCAGAACTCTAGGATTCTACCAAGACGGAGGCACCCAGGTGATCTTGACCCAATTTAAAGCACATTAAAGGAATTCCAGGGAGGGATTGGTGATTTTTTTTAGCTCAGTTGGTTGGCTCTATCTCTAGGGACATTCCAGAACCATTGCTGGGGGGCTGGAAACTGTTGCTGGAGAAGCCTGGAAACTGTTGCTGATTCTGCCCTTGCCTCAGGCCAGGTGCTAGGGCAGCTACTGATGGTGGAACAGATTCTGAAAAGCTGTCCAAGACCTGGAATTTTTCCATTAACTAACTTGCCTAGACTTGTTCCCAGTACTGAAAAACAGAGATCTAGTCCTAGTCTCCTGACCTGCCAGTTTTGTGGAGGAGAAAGTTTGTTGTAGATTAAGAGAGAGAGAGAGAGAGAGAGAGAGAGAGAGAGAGAGAGAGAGAGAGAGAGAGAGAGAGAGAGCATTGCCAGAGGCATACCTGGGAAAGTTCCAGAGTGAACAGGACCTGAGCCAAGAGCAAAAGAAAGGTGAAAAAGGGCCAGGTAACCAAATATCTAGTTTATACAGGGAAGAGCCTCTGGGGGAAGGGCAGTCTACCACCCCACACTCGAATGTTCAGAGTAGAGTGCAGGTATACCAGCCACACCCTGTGACAGATAGGAAATGAAGGACGCTGGGAGAAACCAGAGGCCACGCCCACTTTAATATGTTATTTAGACACTTCAACCTTTTGTTTGAGGATTTGAGATTTAACAATACTTCCTTAATCACCTATCCTATGTCAGACTTTGTTCTGCACCTATCCAAAAGTCTTCCCACTGAACTGAGTCCCTCAAGTGCCTCAGATCAACTTTTTTTAGGGTCTCATGCTTGGTAAAGCCCTGAAAAGGTCACACCTCCATCCGCACACTTTTATTCTGAGTAATTTGAAAGTCAAGAATCTCAGATCCAAACTTGACTTTTACTACTGCATATGTATGTTCATGTATGGGAGGTGCTTGTGTGTGTGTGTGTGTGTGTGTGTGTGTGTGTGTGTGTGTGTGTGTGTGTGTGTGAAGTCAACTGATATTTTTCATTCATCTTTATCATTGTGTATCAACTATTTATTTGCTTATTAATTTATTTACTTAATTACAAGTCTGATGTGTAGAGAAAGCAAGTATTTTACTGTGTGTGTGGAGGGTCAGTGGGCAACTTGCAGGAACTGATTTCTCTTTTCCTTTCAGGTCCTGACCTTCTGCTTTTACTTGTTGAACCATCTGCATGCTTTTGAGATAGGTTCTCTTACGAGCCTGGGACTTACGGATTCATTCAGAAGGGGTGCACAGAACACTCCTCCGGTCTCTGCCTGCCCAGCACTGGGATTATAGACACATACTACTCACACCAGTTGTTTTGTTTTGTTTATTTTTGAGTTCTAGAGATGGAGTGAGGCCCTCATGCTTGTGGGACAAGCACATTACTGAGTCATTTCTCCACTCCATTTTTATTACTAATGAAGTCTAAGACGAAATGTGTGAGTTCTAATTATAGGCAAGTGTGCCCTCCTATATTAAATCTCAGAACAGAAGAGAGGCACATTCAGACAGACATAGATGTCAGGATAGAGCTTCAGACTAATGCCTCTTTGCCCCTAGGACTCAATTAAAAATCCCTTACTTCTTCTCAGGGAGAAACTATAAGAACTGGGTTGAGGATTCCTTTGTTCCATTGACGTTTATAAAAGAGATAAATCACAGGGCTGGAGTGATGACTCAGAAGTTAAGAGCACTGACTGCTCTTCCAGAGGTCCTGAGTTCAATTCCCAGCAACTACATGGTGGCTCACAACCATCTGTGATGTGTTCCAACACCTTCTTCTGGTGTGTCTGAAGACAGCTACAGTGTATTCACATGTATAAAATAAATAAATCTGTAAAAAGATATCTCTTCCCCTTCCCCAGGGCAAGTGCCTGAAGAGAAACAGACAGGTTGTAAGTGGTCTAACTCAGCAAGCTTCTTCCCTGGGAGGAAATCCTTAGAGCAGGAAGGCAATTCCATTCATAATAATAAGGGTCGTGTTGCTATTATTCTCTAATTATTTTATTTGTGGTTGTTGCTTCTTGTATGTCTGCAATGTGGAGGGATACAAAGTCAGTCAGTTTCCACATATGTCTGGCAAGCTCCTTTTGTGTAGCCCATTCTTATTCTCTAAGTCACTTAAGTTTATAATTTCTAGTTTTAAAGTTGCAGTGCATTTCTTTTAATTGTGAAGGCACATTTTTCCATTGATATTCTGGAGTCTTAAATTCTTGGTTATTTATTTATTTATTTATTTATTTATTTATTTACTATTTATTATGTTATCATAGCCACCTTTGATACTTTAATACCCCTCTACTGGTTAGTGTCCATCAACTCCCTGTCACGTGGCAGAATGCCTACATAATCCCTTATTCTATTCCTTTCTTTCCACTGCCACCTAATTTTTATTAACTATCAGTTTTTAACTTATTAATGTGTGTATTTGATGCGAGTTGGAGCACACAAGCATAGTAATATATGTGGAGGTCAAATGACGATTTGTAGGATTGTAACTGGGTTTCTCTTCTCATCTTCAGGCAGGCTTCAGGTGCTCAGGCTTATGTGGAAAGCATCTGTAACCGCTGAGCCACCCTGACAGTCCTTTCAATTCCTTTACTCATCCTTGGTTACCTTGTATGCATAGAATGTGATGACAATCATATTATAAAATATGGCTGTGTTGAATAATACCTTTAAATGATCTTTGTTGGCTATAGCTGGAAAAATAAAGAAGGCTACACACACACAGCCTTCCACTCTTTCTTTCCCCTCTCCCGCAGCTTTCTCTTGTTAACTCATTTCTACATTATAAACTTTTCCATTTTAATGTACTCATGGTCCATGGAGAGGATTTTGAAATAGTCACAGCTTCATTTTTGCCTGGTCTGCCGTCTTCCAGCTCTCAGGTTGGTTGGGATACACAGCGAGCTCAGCTGCATGCTTTAGAAATACAGACCTTCACCTTAGCCACAAACAATGACTCAGTTCAGTGGCATACAAACATTCTTATGTTTTTTTCCCTAGATATTTTATAAGAAACTTTCCACATCTTTTTAGGTCCGAAAATAGTTATAAAGATGGAGAATATTGAGAGTGGTCAGGAAACTTGATAATTTCCCTACTCGTGTTGAGAACTAATTCTTTAAAGTCCATAAACCTAATTAGCACATGCGTCTGGGCGTTTGGTTCTATGCAAATTCTCCCGGATATGTTTGCTCCTTTACAATGCACAGGTTTGCAGGTAGATATGTGATTGATAATGATGGATGATAGATATATAGATGTTTAATTTCTAGAAATTTATGGAGAATCACAATTGTTTATTTTATGTTTTATTTTAAAAGATATTTCTTCTTTGTTTAAACATATACATCTATTAGCTGGGTGTTGTATCTTCTTTATTTTCCATTTTAAGATTTATTTTTATTACATGTGCGCAAGCATTTGTCTACATATGTATTTGTGTACACATGTGTGCAGTGCCCATGAGGTCAGGAGAAGGCACCTGATCCTCTGGAACTGAAGTTACAGATGACTGTGAGCCAACATGTAGTTGCTAGGAATTTAACTCATGTCCTCTACAAGATCAACCAGTTATCTTTACCATGGTACTACCTCTCTTGCCTCTACTATTGTTACTGTATCCTGAAACTATTATTTGTTTTCTCTTTTATTAATTTGCTTTTTTATGTATTCACTTTACATCCCAATAACAGCCTCCCTCCCCACTTCTAGTCCTACCTTTGCAGACCCCTTATCCCATCACCTCCTCAGAAAAGGGGAAGCTCCCCTTGGGTACCACCCCAGCCTGGGGACTATTCTAATTTGACTTTTTAGGACATTTCAGTTAAACATCTTTTCTCAACCCTTTGTTCAATTCATGCTATATTTGTAGGAATTTCTTATTTTTATGTGGCTACTTCAATAGAAAAAAATGTATTTCTGTGCTGGTTTTATTTTTAGTCTTCTTTCCTCAAGTTCTGCCAGCTCACATTTAAACTCTATTTTTATTAAACTTATTGTTCATGACCTGGTGTATGTTTATCTTACGGTCTCAAAGGGAACATCCACAACAAAGGGGGCTATAAGAGAAGGAAAGTCAGCATCATAGCTACTGTTTCCAGAATGTATTAGTTCTATCAGGAGCTTCGTACTACAAGGGTTGGACTTCGGAACAATTTAGTATATGGTCAACTTGGGGGTAAGCTCAAGCTTTCGTTACGACGTTGGTCTCTAGTGACAGAGTGAGTTTAGACACTGAAAACATCAATACACGATGTGTGCTTCCTCTTTTCGCTCACCTGGGTTCTGAAGCCAAGTCTCACACACGACTGACTGGGAAAATCTCACATCAAAACCTGGCTTCAGCTAAGTAAGTGGAGTTTCAATCTGCCAGAGGTTTAAAACAAAAAGCAGACAAGAAGAACATTAGAGGAGATGGCGAGTACTTGTCAAACAATCCAGACAGACGCCAGTTCCCACTGAGCTCTCCGCACTGGCACTGTCCTCCATCCTTTCAGCCCTCGGGCATAACCCAAGGTCCTCTCAGCTACCTGTTACTTTATATTATATTATTATGTTGTCGAGCATGTTCGTTATGATATCTGCAAGTGTTGTTAACTCCCGTTTTTGTAGGCAAGGACACTAAAGTTAAAAAAAGAATGTAGAATGTGCTCGAGGTTGCCACCAATAATGACAGAATTGAGAGTTATCATCAGGGAATAACTCTAAATATTACAATCCTTCTTCTGCCTGTTAAATCAATGAACTTGGACTATGTTGCCTCAACTAAGACAAGTTCCAGCCTCTCCAGGACATGTAATATAAACAGGCTACTTAACCACAGTTCTTGCTGAGACCCCCGTAAGTTGAATTCTACTCTGTTGTGTGATCTGGTGGTCAACGCTGTGGGGTGTAGAAGTATTGTTTGATTCTTCCTCCCAGCTGCATGCTCCCAGAAATAAGACTCAGACTCAAATTACATTTATAAATACACTGGCCATGTATCTAGGAGCCTCTCTGATTAGATCATTACTTAATATAGCCCATTTATTCTGATCTACATTCTGCCATATGGCTGGTTACCTGTGCTCAAGTACCATATGTCCATCTTGTCACATCCTCCCAGTCAAATCTCTTTCACCTCTCTCATTCCAAGAATTCTTTCTTTTCCAGGATGTCCCACCTTCTATTCTACCTTCCCTTATAGGCCATAGGTTTTCTAAATTATCAGGTAATTCACCCATATAATACACAAGATACTTTATCTACAATTCCCCTTTTTAGTCCAATAAAGGACTCTTTTTCAAATACTAATTGAATATAATAATTATGAAAATTATTAGATAAGATATAGATTCATAATATATTCACGACTCTAGAAAACATTCTATTATTTATCCTATTTTGCTGTATTTAAAGTTTTGTAGGTAACTCAATTTCTATACTAATTTGCATTACCAACTTAAAAACATCTTTATCTTTTTAATTAACTAATTATTTTATTTATTTATTCATTCATTCATTCATTCATTCATTTATGCCTCCAATATTGCCCCCTCCCAGTCTCCCCTCCCAGAGTTCTTACTCACTTCCCCTTGAGTTTCACCTCTGAGAGGGTGTCAGCCCCCAAAACACACACACACACACACACACACACACACACACACACACACACACACTACCCAGCATCCCCCTTTCATGGAGTATCAAATCTCTATAGGATTAGGTCCATCCTCTCCCATTGAGGCCAGACAAGACAATACTTGTTTGTCTGGGGCCTCAGACCAGTGAATGTATGGTCATTGATTGGTGACTTAGTCTCTGGGAGGTCCCTGAGGTCCAGGTTACTTGACACTGTTAGTCTTCCTATGGGGTTGCCATACCCCTCAGTTCCTTCAATCCTTCCCCTAACTTCTCCATGGGGTCACAGACCTCAGTCCAATGCTTGGATATAAGTATCTGCATCTATCTGAGTTAACTGCTAGTACAGTCTCTCAGAGGACAGCCATGCTAGGCTCGTGTCTGCAAGTACAACATAGCATCAGTAATAGTGTGAGGGTTTGCTACCCACCAATGGGATGGATCCCACGTTGGGTCTATTACTTGTTTGTTATTCATTCAGTCTCAGTTCCAGTTTTTGTCCCTGCGTTTCTTTAAGACAGGAACAATTTAGGGTCAAAAATCTTGAAGGAGGGTTGGTGTCCCCATCTGTCCCCTGGGGGTCCTGTCTATCTACTGTTGGTGGTCTCTTCAGGTTCCATCTCCCCACTATTTTGCATTCTGGCTAAGGTTACCCATATTGAGTCCTAGGAGTCTCCCACATCCCAGGTCTCTGGGACTTTCTAGAGGTTACTTCAACCCTAACCCAACACCCCATCCCAAGCAGATCCATATTTCCATTCATTTCCATTTGGGCTTCTCTCCTGCCTCACCCCCAATCCCCATTCCCGATCCTGTCCCAATTTTCCCCTCCCCTTCCCACTCTCACACAGATCCCTCCCTCTCTCTGCCCCTCTTGATTATTTTGTTCCCCTTTCTAAGTGGGACTGAAGCATCCACACTTGGGCCATCCTTATTAGAAACTTGAAGCAATTCCACTAAAATTAGGGACAGGACAAGGCTGACCACTCTCTCCCTATCTAATCAATATAGTACTTGAAGTTCTAGCTAGAGCAGTAAGACAACACAGGGAAATATCAAGGGGATACAAGTTGGAAAGGAAGAAGTCAAGGTATCACTATTCCCAGATGATGTAATAGTAAACATAGATGACCCCAATTCTACCAGAAAACACCCACAGCTGATAAACAACTTCAGCAAGTAACTGGATATAAAATTAACTCAAACACATCAGTAGCCTTCCTCTACACAAAGAATAAATAGGCTGAGAAAGAAATTAGAGAAACAACAACCTCCACTATAGTCATGAATAAAAATCTTGGTGTGACTCTAACCAAGTGAAAGATTTGTATAATAATAACTTCAAGTCCCTGAAGAAAGATATCGAAGAAGACCTCAGAAGGTTGAAAGATCTCCCATGTTCCTGGATTGGCAGGATTAACATAGTAAAAATGCCCATCTTACTAAAAAGCAATCTACAAATTCAATGCAATTCCCATCAAAATTCTAACACAATTCTTCACAAATATTGGAAAGAACAATTCTCAACTTCATATGGAAAAACAAAAACCCTGGATAGCCAAAACAATTCTGAACAATAAAAGAACTTCTCAGGGAATCACCATCCCTGACTTGAAGCTGTACTACAGAGCAATAGTGATAAAAAACTGTGTAGTATTGGTACAGAGACAGGCAGTTAGATCAATGGAATGGAATTTCAGACCCAGAAATAAATACTCCTATTGACACTTAATCTTTGACAAAGAAGCCAAAACCATACAGTGGAAAAAATGAAAGCATCTTCAACAAATGGTGCTGGTCTAACTGACAGTCTACATATGAACACATCTTTTTCCACCTAAAATATCTTCTTAAACCTTAAGCAATTCAAACTTAATTGTAAAATTATAACTATCTAGTCTTCAACTCCACCAGAAAAATGAGAAGGAAATAAATATTATCTGAGTATGTAGGAAGGACAGACAAGCACTTCCAAAATTATAGAAAAGGCAGACTGCCTGGACAAATATCCAGTATTGTAAACAACCTTCAGGAGCAGAATATTTGACAGACATTTCGTGAAGTGGAAATTATGAAGGACTTGCTTACCCTGTATTGGCAGAGCCTGACAATCAATGTCCCTGTGTGTGCTTGTCCTTTGTGGACAGTGTTCTGTCTGTAGATGAAATTAGGGCATTTTCTTTGCCTGATTGCTAGTTTGCTACAATTGAATCAACTCCTCATTGGAGGTTCTTTATGTTTATCATCATCTTTGAAGTAGAATAGGGTACTGTCAAGACCAGACATGTCTCAATGTAAAATCAGCCTTACATTATTAAAAAAATCTTTAAATACCATATTCTGTGAGTCTCTGAGGTTTCTGAAGAGCATCTCTCTATTCATAGTATATCTGAACAAGCAAACATTGTTATTCTCCACCTATCCGTTACCTGTTCAACCCAGGATATAAACTTCTCTGATAATCCCAACTAGTATCTGGAATGACTATGAGTTTGACTGTGTAATCACTAGCTTGCAGTTCTCAACCATCCCTCGTTGTTTGCAATAGCAGCTATTAAAATGATTGAGACTAAACCTTGTATTTCTAAGTGAGTTGTCATATATTTGTGAAGAGAATATTTAGCATTTGACTTATCAAGAGTCATTGCTTAAAGCACCTGTTTAGGGAGTACCTATTCCATCATGCCTGTGGGGAGATATATCTGGCCAGACCCTCCCACTAAAAGCTCTTCCACTATAGGCCCTCTTTATTCTACTATGCTTACAAGGGTTAGGCTGATTTTTCACACTGGCTGCTTGGTTTCTGTCTCTAGGACTCAGAAACAAAATGGAAATATGAGGTACAATCAGCCATCAAAGGAACAGTGTGTATTTCAGACTTGTCACTTGGGAATTATAGTTGGGGCTCCCATATGCACTCCCTTTGAGGTCTCTGTCTTTGAAGCTGTACATATTTTTTCAATAATACCTTTGCACAATGTGTGTTGATAGAAATGATGAAAGAGGAGAAGGAGGGGTAGGAAGAGGAGGAGGAGAAGGAGGTGGTGGTGGTAGTGGTGGTGGTGGTGGTGGTGGTGGTGGTGGTGACTTTTTCTGATTTATTTATTTTTCCTAAAACCTTTCCCATAGATATAGATTTCTCATGAATTCAAGAAGAAGAAGAAAACAACGTAAGGCCTGCATGGCCTAGGTTTGGAAAAAAGTACATGAAGCAAAGTTGCTTTTGAGTTGCATTGTATGGTTCATGAGAACAGCTCTGGGCTTAATAACTGTGGTCTGAGTACATCTGCGAGGAGAAGACAATAAACAGAATATAAATATACCTGGACATCATCTGGCATTGACTCCCAAAACACTAAAAGCAGACAGAAGCTTTAAGACAGATAATTCAATTCCCTCACTGAACACGTGGACACACATAAACCTCTAATGGTGGCTTGTCCCAAGCTACTATCCTATGGCAGAGCTGACTAGAATGGGAGTCTCCTTGTTCCTATGTCCAATTTCTATTTTGACCCACCTCTGCCCCCTGGCTCATCAACTAAACTTGCCAAATTTCTCTACAATGAAAAGCAGAGTTTTGCAAAACTGACCACTGGGCTCTTAGCTAAACAGAGACATTATCCCATGACTGACAATATTTCAGTTTACTAATTTATAAAGGGGTGCCGATGATATAGTTATTCCCAGGAGATTTCTATAAGGAATTAACACCTTAGCTGAGGGGCTGGCAGAGATAAATATTTCAGTAGCTATTAGAAATCATGATGGTTATTTATAAAGGAGATGATTTTTAATAATAACCTGTTATCTTATCAGTAAAGAAATAAAATGCAGAGCCATGCATCTTAAAAGGGACCAAAGGCATGCTGTGTCCATAAGCCCCATGCTAGAGGCTAAAGGTTTCTGACAGCAAACTAGTACATTGAAGCATAATCTTCAAGGTCATGGTAGGAAGCTGTGGGCCTTGCGAGATGATTATGTCAGGGGGGTGAAATCTTCAGAAACAAGATTAGTACCTCACAAAAGAGACTGTAAAGCTCTTTATCCCATTCCTCCACATGATATCACAATGAAAAGGCTACTATATGAAACCCAGAAGCTGGTTCCTTGCTAGATACAAAGCATGGCAGTACCTTTCTCTTGGACTAACACTCTCAGAACTATGAAAAATAGATTTCTGCTGTTTCTAAGTGTGGTGGTCTAAACGCAAAATGTTACCAATAGGCTGAATTATTGGGACACTTGGTCTCAGGCTGTTGAAAATATTCAAGAAGGTTGTGGAATCTTTAGGATGTGGGGCCTTTATGATGAAAGTATGTCATTGCGGGCATATTTTTGAGAGTTTTTCGTTCCCTCTGTGTGCTCTCTCTACATTGAGATGTGCTTTCTCAGCTCGCTGACTCAGCTGCCTGCTGTCATGCCTGCTCTGGAACTGTAAATCGAACCAAACTCTTTCTTCTCTAAGTAGCCTTTGGTCATGGTAGTTTATCAGTTCAACAGAAAAGAAAACCGATACAATACGCTACTGAGCCTACAGCATTTTGTTATGGCACTCTGACCGCAATGTATGTCCCATCCAAGCGGAAGTCATTTCCTATAGGAATTGCCAGGAAAATTCAATCTGATAAAATGTGTTAGCTTCAGTTACTTTAATTATCTTGGGGCTGGCTGATTAAATAATTTATTCTCCCCCTCCCTCCCACCTCTTTGCCATTTCACACTGAGTTGGCTTCACTGTTAAATAAGTCCCATTCCCATGGGGACTCCTGTATCTTAGTGTGTGTCATCATTACAGATAAAAATCTCTGTATAAAACATCTGCGCTTCCCGAAATATGACTGCACAAGTTGTGAAATTCCAGCTGCCTAGGTCAACTGACCTATGCAAGTTTTAAAAAATCATTATCTACTTGACTGTATTTAGAATCAAATAATAAATATGTCTGGGTGTGTCCTGAAAAGGAAAGTCTGTCACTATATGGGGATCACAGTATATTGCTATAAGAATGACGAGGAAGATTTATTGATGGCTACATCAAACCCAACATAAATATGGGCTTTTATTTGGTATGTATTTTTGCAAATATTTATACAAATTTCTTTCTTCCTAGAAGGTACTGGCTATTCCTGGTTGTCAACTTGACTATGTCTGGAATGAACTACAATCCAGAATTGGAAGGCTCACCTTTGATCCTGATCTTGAGGCTGGGAGATACAAGTTTCTGACTTGGATCTTGGTATGGAGGTCTTGAGGCAAAGTGGCTATAAATCCCAGGAGCTTAAGGCAAAGAGATCTCTGAGTTCAAGGTCACCTGGGACAAAGCAAGTCCCAGATCCAGGCATGGTGGTACATACCTTATATCTGGGACACACCTTCTGTTGGAGACTTACATAAGGACATTGGAAGAAGAGTGTCTCCTTTTCGCCTGCCTGTTGCCTTTCGGGACTGAGCCACTGTTAGACCCTTGGACTTCCATTCACAGCTGCCGCTGATCATTGTTGGGGAGTTGGACTACAGACTATAAGTCATCAACCAATTCCCTTACTCTACAGAGACCATCTATAAGTTCTGTGACTCTAGAGAACCCTGACTAAGACAGTAGAATTTCCTAAAGGCAATATGTTATTGCATCAATGTATCCTCCATTCAATTGGCCACAAGCTCTAGCACAGACCAATATCCAATGTGTCAATAACTAAAACTGCATTGATAATCTCTGCTAAAACATACTTTGAGGGTGGGAGAGATGGCTCAGTCACAGAACATGCACATACAGCCCTTGAAGAGGACCTGAGTTCAGTTTCCAACACCCATGTAAAACTGCACAGACATTCACAGCCAGATTTGGAGGTGTAAATTCAGTGGCAGTCTTAACTTTCACCCCGAGGAACCAAAGAACGAGGACCAGGCACCTATGCATCTACACCTTTGAAGGTACAGTCTAATGGAGTCCTGAAATCCAGCCTACTGGCGTGCACACCTTTTGAGTGTACAGAGATATCTGTGCATCAGGAATCCAGGTTCCTTCTAAATATCTCTGCGATACAAAGTTGTCTTCAGCCTCAGGCTAAAGATGCTGAACCAGGTCCAACAATGTTCAGAGAAAAGAAACAAGGCTTCCTTTCCTGCTCCTTTTTAATTGCATTCTCCCTTTCCTTTTATCCCCTTTTCCTCTCTCTCTCTCTCTCTCTCTCTCTCTCTTTCTCTCTCTCTCTCTCTCTCTCCCATCTCTCTCTGCCCCCCACCCCCGTCATCTTACCCTTCTCTTTAATTAAACTGAATATGTTTTTCTTATTGATCTATTTTCAGAGTCTTCCTTCTGAGTCAAATAATACCTGTTCCTGGGCAATTCCTTAGCCAGGGAAAGGATTCTATACTTAGATTAAAATTAGAATCTCTGTTCTCAAAATGTTGGGTTTCCTCACTTGTATGGTTTATGACTCCAACATTATTGCTTATAAGTTAGCAAAGCAGAGGCTAGACAGATTCTATATAGAACATCTATGTCCACATGCATCTACCTACAACATGTATCTTCCAACTGATGTGAAAACCAGATGGAGTTTCAAAGGAATAATGCTCATATGAGGTTTCTAAGCCATGTACCTGTTACCAAGATTGTCATGGAACTTAGATATCATGCAGAGTACTTCCAGAGATTAAGGGAAAGAGCATGGAATACCAAGAGAAAGCAGTTAAGATACTTCCATTGGTGCTGGTGGTGTAAGGATGCTTGCTGACATCTTGATAGGTAAGAAAGCAGAGTGACTAGGGTCAGAAATAGGACTGGGTTATAACACGCAAGACCATCATCCTACTTCCTTCATCCATTGAAGCTCCGAGGCTTAAAAATTCCATATCTACACATGACAGAAACACCTGCTGTGAACATGGTGTCCAAGCACATGAACCTGTGAAGAACATTTTGAGCTCAAACCATAATATTGCTATGGGCCTATCCCAACATAAGTATATATACTTAACAACATAACTTAGTAAGTTTATACTACAATTTTACCTATTTTTATAGTCTAGGGAATGTTTATTACTCAGTCCAAGATCACCTGGTTAATAAGTGATAGTTCTGAAAATTAAATACACACAGTTTTATTTTAGAGTCTTGAACAACAATAACACTGCTTCTTTATTATGTCATATACACACTACTCACTTGCTGTCTTTGTGCAATGAGTTATGAATGACCTGAGTAACTTGTTCCATCATACCTATTAAATCACTCAGCACAATCTAGGTTATCAATGCATAGACAGAGAAAGAACAGTAAAGAGAAAAGGACACAGAAGAATAATTTGACTTTTCTGTCATTTATTTAATTATTAATCTATAAATACTGGGTACTAGGGATACAGAAATGAATTGGAAAATTTCCTCACTTAAAGCTCCTGTAAATAAATTAAAAGCTATTTAATTGTTGTAAAATTTTTATTAACTTTTTTCATATAGTTTGGTCATTTTTCTTTCCTCCAACTTCTCCCAGATGTTCCACACCTTTCTACCTATTCAGCTTTATGTTCTCTCTCTCAAAAACAAAAAAGGAAAAGTATTTTATTTTTACATTGCATGCTATTATTTTTAATTATGGATGTGCATGAATGGCTTTATGTGTATATGCATATGTCTATAGGTTTACATGGAGACCAGAAGAGGGCATTAGATTTCCTGGACAGGAGTTACTTACAGTTATAAGCAGAAAGAAAAAATAATCAAGAGATGGGTGACAGAGAATGGAGAAAGATGGAGGAAGGGATAAAAGGAAAGAGAACATGCAATTAAAAGGTAGGGGGCAAGCCTGGTGCTTTACCTCTGAACAATGTTAGACTTGGGTTCAGAGCCCTTAGCCTGAGGGTGAAGGCAAGTTTGTGTAGCAGAGATATTTAGAAGGAAACTGGATCCTTCATGCACATATTGACCTAATCAATCAACCAAATTTGAAATCTGATATGTTCGAGGATATTTCCTACTATATGATCTTATAAAGTTTCTCTTTTATTTGAGCCAGTCTGGATGAGTGTTTATTTGTAACAGAATAAAAAGCACCCTAATAGACAAAAACGACATACATTTCAAAAATAAAATTGGCAATATCAAAAACTGAAGTATCCCATCTTGTATTTCCATTTACCAAAAGCATCCTCTATGTCATTAAGTAATCCTTGTAAATTTAATTTGAGGGTACATTATTATATTCTGAAAATGCATCATGTTTACTAAACCACTCACATATTTTGGGTAATGATATTATGTCTAGTTTTTGCTAATAAATATCATTAAGGTCAACATCCATAGTCAATCCTACTTCATTCCCAAGGAGAGATACAAAAGTAGAATTACTTGTTTTAGAAAAGAAATCTTTCAGAGGCTCCTAACATTTCCAAATAGCTTTCTAGAAAACTAAATCTATTAATATTTCCAATAGTACAATCTAATAAAATTTATTTCAGCATGATTCAAACTACAGGCATTCTGGTCTCCACCAAAGCGTTCTGATCACTAGCGAGGCTGTGTGTGCCGTCACTGACTGGTTCCATGTACTTTTGCTCAATAATATTGTTCACATTCAGGGGGTACATCAAAATTTTCTTTTATGCACTAAATATTTCTCACCAAAGTTTAAACACCAGTGCTATAGAATAACGTGTGGAATTTCTTGGAGAAATGCTTCTTCCATCTCCCTTAACTCTGCTCCTGACCAATAGAGTTGAGGAATTTGACTGCACAGTACTACTCCTATCGTGCCGTATTCCCAAGGACATAGTCCAACAATCTACTTCTTCCAACTAAACTCTATCTCTTAATATTGACCACTCCCAACAATTCTATGATATTATTAACACCCGCCCCACCTTTACAACCCTCTTCATCCCCCTCTTTTACCTCACAGTGACCTTCCTCCTGCCACTAAACAGATGCTACGTGTGCTCAATGTGCTTCAATGTTGATAGCCGTAAAGGAAATTCTTCTCCACTACGATCACAAACCACACCCTTCATTTTATCTTTCTTCTTCTTTTAAACATATAAACATACCAGGATGGCTTGTCTTATTGAGAAGAGATATGGGTAAGAATAAGTGAAGACAGCTGGGACCCTAAGTCAGTCAGAATCCCTTCCACTCTCCCTATGCACCCACTACCCTAAATAAAAAATAACCAACTATGGGGGAAGCCACTGAGACAGTAACAGGAAGGGTGGGGTTGGGCAAAGAAGGACACTTGGAATTGAGGGCAGTAGGGAAGAGACTATGCATGTGCTGGGAGAGCCTGAGGTTGCACTGGATAAGTCACTTTATTCTCCAATGGGCTCATTTTATATGGCTACATTTCCTCTGCCCTCTCTTCTTCAGCCCTGTGATCAACTAAAATTTTGAACTCTTTCAGTGGAGAGCAAGTATGTCAACTCCCAGGTTACACATGAAGTGCTCAGCAGGCCTCCCAAGAGTCACAAATCTACTCAGCAAATGGACTAAGATATCCTAAGGCAGAGCTGTGACCAGGAATAGATATTAGCCCAAGGATAATTAAAAGGGCAGAATAATGTTTGAATTTAAAGATAAAGATCTGAAGGGGCTTGAGACCCCATGTGAATAACAATGCCAACCAACCAGAGCTTCCAGGTCTAAGCCACTACCCAAAGACTATACATGGACTGATCCTCGGCTCCAACTGCATAGGTAGCAATGAATAGCCTAGTAAGGGCACAGTGGAAGGGGAAGCCCTGGGTCCTGCTAAGACTGAACCCCCAGTGAATGGGATTGTTGGGGGGAGGGTGGTAGTAGGGAGGGGAACACCCATATAGAAGGGAAGGGGGAGGGGCTAGGGGGATGTTGATCTAGAATAACATTTGAAATGTAAATAAGAAATACCCAATTTAATAAAGATGGAAGAAAAAAAAGATCTGAGCATGTGGGGACAAAAATTCATAGAAGCCCAAGAGAAAAGGATTGAGAGTCCGGAGCAGATGAGATTTAGTAGTTCTGATATCACAGGAACGAAATCGGAGGCAGGTGTGAGCATCAGAATTCACGGATCGGCTGGTATTGGATCATCTACCTCTCAGGTTCCCCCCATGTTACTACTAGGACCAGATCAGAGCTGGAAAATTAGTTTCATCTTGCGTGCCAAGTCCAATGAAGATCAGTTGGTAGTCATTTAAGTATTCTATTGACAAGGATGGGAAGCTACACCTGGACTCCTAGAGCAGGACCACAGTGATGCATTGACGATGCCTGCCATGAGTACCAGCAATGAGACTACAGTCTGTATACCAGGTGTTTTCCATCTCTAAAGTGGCTTGCTTCTAAGTTTATGGTACATCTCTAGCGTTCTGACCCATGCAGCCACGACAATAATGCAAGATCTTTTACTATATCTCATCTCTCTCTAAATGTGTGCCTATTGCCTGACATCATGAAATCTGCAGAGAAAAATATGATAGAAGGAAGAGTTAAAAGAGAACGTTTGTGGTACTTCTTTTCTCCCAAAGCACATTTTTGAAGTCTGGCAGCTACAGTTTACAACCACTGGAGAAGAGCATGAGGCGAGACAGCTGAAAAAATAGAGGACAGCTGTAAATTACTTAGGACTCTTCGCTTTACTTGAACTTTCCAAAAGAACACAGGCTCTGAGGTAGCTGCGGCATGCACCTTGTGCATTCAGTTAGAAATGTGCAAGCTTAGGCTCCAAGAATAAAATAACCAAAGCATATGCCCCCAAATGGCAGGAAGATGGGGTTTGGTGATTTGTGTATTCCAGTAAAGGTTATCTGTCCTCCAAGAGCTGAGGTCTGTCAGTGAGTAGGGATGCTTGGCAGGAGTTCAGATCCATGGTATAAGGGGATGTGACCATTGAGATTAGGAGAGGGTCTTCTTTGGGCTTAGTCCTCCTTTGGTCATGTAGCAGAGACATTTGATGCTCTGGACTGGACATTAAGATCTTAAATATTTCAGAAGAATGTATCTTTCTGTTCTTTCTTCTGCTGTCCAGGAGGAGGTCATTATCAACCCTTCACCTAGACTCTCATTATAACCTTTAAAAAAAGATGTATGTGTATGCAGATACATGAGGTTATCGGTGCTCATGCATATGTGTGAAGGCCAGAGGACAACTGAATGTGTCATGCCTCATTTGTAAATCCATCTGGTTTTTGTTTGTTTGTTTGTTTGTTTGTTTGTTTGTTGGACAGGGTCTGGAATTCACTGACCTGGAACTTGCCAATATACTAGGCTGAGAGGCCAGTGAGTCTTAAGGATTCTCCTTTTCAACTACAGGATTACAGATGTGCACCACCAGATGTATTTATAGGGATCCTGGGCTTAGAACAAAACTCAGGTGGTAGCAATTTGCCTATGAATCTATCTTTCAAATGTTTAATTCTTTTAAGCATTTTTTTCTGATATAAGCTGTAGACTGGACATATTCATTCAGCTCCATTTTCTTCTACACTCTTTTTCTCCCCGTCTTTGTTCCCATAGTCAGTTTCAGTTCTGTTTCCATTTAATCTGTTTATAGATGGTTTTGTGTGTCTTTATAGAATCTAGGAAATAAAGGAAAACGTATTTATCTTTAAGAAAAAATCATAATATTAATAATTGCTTAATATGATTATCTCCATTTTCTTGCAAAGGACATAACACCATTTTTCATGGCTGAATAAAATTCTATTGTGTGTACATGACAGTACACTTACTTATTTTCTGTTCTTGGATAACTAGGTTGGTACCTATTATTGATGTGCTGGTATCGTTGTGATGTGTTCACTGATATCTCTTATCACCCTCTTTACCAGTTGTCTGATCTTCTAGCCCTGTCCTATACCTTGAGCCAGAATGGTCTTTTAAAAATGTGTACCTCACAGTATAGCCCATTCTTTAGCCTTCTTCATGACCCCCATAGTACGCAAAGTCCTGAAACACTCCAAGACATCTGAGGCCTACATGTGGCTCCAGACTTTGACTTGATCTGTTATAAATGTCAACCCAGGTGAGCTTCCCTCCACAGTGCGGGATTTCTTACCTTCATGAAATGTTCCACTTGCCTCATCAAAGATGGGTGATCCACTTTGTCTACCTGACTAAATCTTTATTTACCCCATCCCTCAAGTGAGCCATGTACTACTGTGGTCCTAATTGTCTTTCCTTGTATGTTCTTCTATTCTGGATAAGTGCTTCACCATGGTAGGAATCCCTTCTTCGTCTCATCTAACTTCTACTACCCGAATACACGCCACACAGAAATTTCTTGCCTAAATGAGTGAATGCATAGAAAGTGCCTAACTGTTCTTTAATAAAGAAAAGAAAGTTAAAGGTTCCTATTCTCAAAAAAGACTTTGAGAAGATGGAAAAGACAAGGCAAAGGAGACACCAAAGAGTTTAAATGGGATGCCGAATGTCCTCAAAGGACATTAGATAGAGGTAGGAAATGTCCCATTATTTGGTAAAACTAGTGAGTGTATGTTAATTAAGTGGTTTTAGTTTGCCAGAAGTTTTGATATGTCTTTAAAAAAATTAAATTAAAGTCTATTTTAAATGTACATATCTTATAATAATCTATGAAGTCCTATCCTTCTAACTGACCTTCACATTTTGAATGACATAAAGACTAGCAATTCTAGCACCTGGATAGATGTGATTTCAGAGCGGAGGGAAAGTATGGCAGGAGAAGAATGGACTGACTCACCAAGAAATAATATACCACTCCTGGGAATATAACCAAAAACTGCTCCAACATATAACAAAGACACGTGCTCCACTATGTTCATAGCAGCCTTATTTATAATAGCCAGAAGCTGGAAAGAACCCAGATGTCCATCAACAAAGGAATGGATACAGAAAATGGTATATTTACATAATAGAGTACTACTCAGCTGTTAAAAATAACGACCTCATGAAATTCTTAGGCAAATGGATGGAATTAGAAAATATCATCCCGGGAGGAGGGGGAGAGTTGAACTCCCAGAAGTGCGGACAATCCTGAGACCTGAGGGTAGAAGGCCACATTTGCCCACTTCTGCTCACATTCCTGGCTCAAAAGGATCCTACAGAGTGGCCTCTAGATACAGGAATATAGGAGCAGTCATAAGCAGGAACCTGCTGGTTTCTGCCTGCACCCAGAACAGAACTGAACTGGCCCCACAGCTCCCTGTACCCAAATCCTGTGGGAGAGAGAGCTGGACCCTCAGAAGTGTGGACAATCCTGAGGAAAAAAAAAATCCAAGAAAAAAAAAAGAAAGAAAATATCATTCCGATTGATGTAACCTAGTCATAAAAGGATACACATGGTATGCACTCACTGATAAGTGGTTATTAGCTCAAAAGTTCAGAATACTCAAGATACAATTCATAGCTCACCTGAATCTTAAGAAGAAGAAAGACAACTAAAATGTATATGCTTCAGTGCTTCTTAGAAGGGGAAACAAAATACTCAGGGAGGAGACATGGAGACAAAGTGTGGAGCAGAGACTGAAGGAAAGGCCATCTAGAGACTGCCACACATGGGGATCCATCCCACATGCAGTCACCAAACCCAGTCTCTATTAGGAATGCCAAGAGGTGCATGCTGACAGGAGCCTGATACAGCTGTCTCCTGAGAGGCTCTGCCAGAACCTGTCAAATAAAGAGGCAGATGTTCGAAGTCAACCTTTGGATTGAGAACAGGGTCTCCAGTGGAAGAGTTAGAAAAAGGACTCATATAACTGAGGGGGTTTGCAACCCCATAGGAATAACAACAATATCAACCAAGCAGACTCCTGAGAACTCCCAGGGACTAAACCACCAACCATAGAGTACACATGGTAGGGCCCATGGCTCCAGCTGCATATGTAGCAGAGGATGGCCTTGGCAGACATCAATGACAGGAGAGACCCTTGGTCCTGTATGTAGGCTCGGTGTCCCAGTGTATGGGAATATCAGGGTGGGGGAGGTGGGAGAGAGTGGGTTGGTGGGGGAACACTCGCATAGAAGCAGTGGTAGGAGAAATAAGTAGGGGGTTTCTGAAGGGGAAACCGGGAAAGGGGATAATATTTGAAATGTAAATAAAGAAAATGTTCAATAAAAAAGAAGAAATAGTAATTCCTTGGTACCTGTGTCTTTCCTGTACACTGAACTTATGATATTTTGAGTCTTTGTCCAGACATCTGCCATCTCTTTGTGTTTGTGTTTGTGTGTGTGTTTGTGTGGTCTATGTTTGTATGTAGGGTTTTTGTGTCTATGTATATATTTGAGTGTGTGTGTTAGTGTGTGTGCATCTGTGTGTAGATGTGCATATGCCTGTGCATGTAGGTGTGTGCACGCGTGTGAAGCAGTGTGTGTGTGTGTGTGTGTGTTATAGATGAGATTGAGATCATTTTGATCAACTGTCCCTAAAGGAAATATTAATATTTCATTTTGTAAGAAATAACCTCAATTATACTAAGATGATAAATAGATTTATCTAGTATTACATACTCCTGGAATTTTTTTGCTGCCTACCATTTGACAGTTTCCTTTTGCAGAAGGAATTCCCCCCTAGTCTAATTAGGCTCTCTCCTGGACTGGGTCTCCATCCCTCTTTTGTTTCCAGCTGTGTGACCCATTACAAGGGATTTTTTAATTACCTTTATTTTGTAGGTGTCCTTACTGCAGGTGGCCAATGGATGCTTACCCAAGCTAGACTGTCAATCAGCACGAACCCATGACTCAGCCACTCACATTTGCTGTTTTCTCTCTCATCTCATTTAGAACCAAAAAACAAAGACTAGCACCAAACAAGACTTGTAAGAGCCAACTCTCCAGGGGTAAAGAAATGAGAATTTTCATCTGAGTTTACTGTTAATAAATGAAGCCTAGATTTTATTTAGAACAATTTCTTTTCAATCAAGTAACCTTGATGGTCTGTCTCTGCCCTTTGTGCTTTGCTTTGCAAACCTTCTAGCTGGTTGCTGCTACCTGCAGCCTCTTGTGCAGATCAGCAGCCATTGAACCACCTCTATAATTGAGGGAAGTGTAGATGATGTCATCCCAAGGGCAGCCACATCTGGAAAGTTAAGTGTATATTGATCATGACTACAAAGCAAAAGCAAGCAGGAAATGGGCTGCCCCCATCAATAGCCCAATGAATGATTGACTCAGACCTTTTACATCCTTCCTCTTAACTTTTGTTTCCCATGTTCCAAGCAGCCTTTATGATCAAGCCCAGGCTCTCACAGTGGCTTACAAGAGGTTGATTGCCCCTTATCAAATGTGCTGGAGACTAGAAGCTTTTAAAATTAAGGAGGTGTGCATGTGCATGTGTTTCTAAGTAGTTTTATGATTCTTATGTAGACATGGAAAAGATAAGGTCTAAACATAAACATATACACATAGCCTACAGGTAGCTCTCTATGATCCATGATTCTGTGTCTCAGCATTAGTGGGACCCTTTGGGGACTTAGTTTTGAAATATTTTAGATTTAGGATTTTGGATTTTAAGACTAGTGATGCTCACCCAATGCTTGTTTCTAGTGCTACCACAGAGGCTTATGTGCCATATCCCTGTGTGTCATTGTATCCTCTAAGCCCATGTGCTGTAGGGACTATGTATACTGTACATATACAGTGTATGTGTACATGTATAGTATATGTAGGACATATCAGCATTGTGTCTGAACTTTGTGTGTGTGTGTGTGTGTGTGTGTGTGTGTGAACTTTAATAGAGTTCCTACTATGTACTCAACGAAGATTGAAGTGGAAATTTCTGGTTTCTTTAACTACTCAGTTGTGTCACATGGTGTTTTTCTAGAAGCTGTCTGGGGAGAGGGCTCATGATTTAGAAAGACTATGAATGGAACCCCACAGTGAGAGGATGCTCTTGCATTGCTATACCGTGCAAAACTTTTGCTGGTCTTTGCTGGTCTCCATTGGTCTTCAGTTTGTAGAGAGGATGCACACCAAAGAATACCAGTTCTCATGGCATTGCAGCTGACTGTGGCCACTAGGATAACTTACGTCAATAAGGTAGAGCCTTGCTGTTCCTGCTGGATTGTGCTGCTGCTACTGATTTTTTGTTTGGTGTTTGCTAGTGAACTAGACTGCCAGTATCCTGACAGTGAAGAGTGGAATCACCCCAAGGAACTACTTCTAAATAGATCCACAGCACCCTTTTCCTATTAACCTTCTTTGTCCCCTACCTCTGGTTGGTCAGTTAGAAGAAAGGTTGAAGTGCTTAAGAACATTAAATAAAGTAGGTTTTGAAAGAAAAATCTAAGCCTAAAAAAACATAGTAATACTAAAAACAATCATTCATTCATTTAAATAAACTTATTCAATACCTTCATATAAAATTCCCATTCCTCCAGGTGTGTGCAAACTAAAGGTCCTTAGTCTCTCCCTTTGTTTTTACAGCCTCTTCTCAAGTTTATCATCTGATAGCCTATGGATCCTCTACCTTTGTCCTTTTCCTTTTGGTAGGAAAATAACATTAAAATTACTTTTTAAGTTATCATTGAAAACGAAAGGTCTCAATGACATTTTCATACCTAGCTGTGATTATGTTTAGTTCTAATTATCCCTCATGACCCTTGCTCTCTCTGGTTTGTTCTGTTCCTTCTCCAAAATAGCTCCCTTTCTACCGTCAAGTCACATCAACCTCTTTACTCCTTTTGCTGCCCTAAAGCACTATGCCTATTTTCTAGCTCTCAAGGTTTTATTTATTTTTTAACTAGGTCAGCAGATTTTAATCCCAATACACCATAGTGGGATAATATGATAGATTAAGCCTCAACAGTCACAATTAATTCCTAACCAGCCTTAATTTAATTTTTGTTTTCTAATAATTCTAATTTACCCCAGTGGAGGTGTGACACATTTGATTAGACATGGTGATGCTGATAGCAGGCAGCCTCACAGACCAGGGACTGTGTGTTCAGGGTGATAAGAAATCAAAACTGAGCAAGGGTCCTCAGCCACAGGATTAGTTGTAATTTTTCAAAACCCCAAGTTCAGTTGTCCCTAGGCTGATCCTTAATTGGAAAGATAATTTGCACCAGAAGTGATCCAGGCTCATTCCTCTGAAATTGCATAAGAGAAAAAAGTACCAAGAATAATCCAAGAATAATCCAATGTCACATGCTCCACTATGTTCATATCAACCTTATTTATAATAGCCAGAAGCTGGAAACAACCAGATGTCCTTCAACAAAGGACTGAATATAGAAAATGTAGTACATTTACACAATGGAGTACTACTCAGCAATTAAAAACAATGACTTCATGAAATTCTTAGGCAAATGGATGGAATTAGAAAATACCCTGAATGAGGTAATAGAGTCACAAAAGAACATAAATGGTATACACTCACTGATAAGTGGATATTAGCCCAAAAGCTCAGAATACTCAAGATTCAATTCATAGACCACATGAAGCTCAAGAAGAAGAAAGACCAAAATGTGGATGCTTCAGTCCCTCTTAGAAGAAGGAACAAAATACTCAAGGGAGGAAATACAGAGACAAAGTGTGGAGCAAAGACTGACTGCCCCACATGGGGATACATTCCGTATACAGAGACCAAACCCTGACCCTATTGTGGATGCCAAGAAGTACTTGCTGGCAGGAGCCTGATATAGCTATCTCCCGAGAGGCTCTGCCAGAGCCTTTCTGATACAGATGAGGATGCTTGTAGCCAACCATTGGACTGAGCACTAGATCCCCAATGGAGGAGTTAGAGAAGGACTGTAGACTGCTACAGTTGAAGGGGTTTGCTACCCACAGAAAAAACAACAATATCAACCAACCAGACCCCCGTGAACTCCCAGAAACTAAACGACCAACCAAAGAGTACACATTGAGGGACCCATGGCTCCAGGTGCATATGCAGCCTTGTTGGATATCAGTGAGAGGAGAGGCCTTTGGTCCTGGGAAAGCTCGATGCCCCAGTGTAGGGGAATGCCAGGGTGTGGAGGTGGGAGGGAGGGGATATGTGGGGGAGCACCCTCATAAAAAAAGGTTGATGGGGACAGAGAGAGGGGGTTTCCTGAAGGGAAACCAGGAAAGGGGATAACATTTGAAATGTAAATAAAGAAAATGTCCATTAAAAAAGGAATAATCCAACGTACCTAAGTGCTAGCTCCGGGTGACAGTGGTCAGAAAGCCTGCAGTCCTGGTAGGAGAGTACAGCGGGATCTCTAAGAGGCTCACTTTTCTCAATGCAATGGCTTTTTAATTCATAATTTAGGCCAAAATATTCAGTGAATGGGTGCTGATTAGGAATCTATATAATAATTTCTAAGAATAGAAAAATTGGGGGGAACCGGAGAGATGACTCGGCTGTTGAGTGCATTGGCTGTTCTTCCAGAGAACCCAGATTTTATTCTCAGCACCCACATGGCTGTTCACAACCGTCTGTTACTCAAGTTCAAGAGGATCCAACACCCTAAAAAAACTGACAAAGAAAGATTAAAAGCAACCTGTAACCATTTTGAACCAAGAAGAATTTTAGTTCTATAGAGCAGGAGGATGCATGTAAGGTGACATCAGAGTTGTACCAACTCCCTGGGAGCACAGAGCCCACTGGGTGTCATTGCCCAATGAAAGCACAGTTTGTCAGTGACAACGAAGAGAGATTCTATGGCTAGACCAAGAGGGTTATTAGAGGGAAATGTTGGCTTCTTTCCTCTGAGCAAAAAAAGCCACAAGAACCTGTCCCACCTGCGTAAGTATCAATCAAGGAGCCCAGTGTCTGGAAGTTGTACTCTGGACATAGCATAGGGACCACAGAAGAAGGACAAACATGGGTAAATGGACACATGGGACCCAAAAAATTCCTGAGATTCCTGGGTCTTGTAGGACAACCACAGATGATACTAAGAAGAAGAAGCAGAGGATAGCTGTCCCCAACCCAGCCAGATGCCCATGGTAAAGGTGAGGTTAGGAATCAAGCACAAGATGTTAAAGAAACTAAAATGTATTTCACTGTCCAGTCTCTCCTGAGCAGTGCTATTTCTGGCTTAAATAAATGAAGAGACTATATATATATATATATATATATATATATATATATATATCTCCTTCTGCTTCTATGCCTTTAGAGCTGGATTTACAGGAGTGCACCATATCACCTGTTCTATACTATATATACATATATACATATGTATATATATATTGTACAATATATATATTGTAAATATATTTATATACACATACATACTAGAATTACTGAGAAAATAAGGCTCAGAAAAATTAACTATATGGATTTATGAATTGCCCCTGTGTTACAGAGGTAGGTGTTGAGTAATATTTCAACCTAAGTTGACTCAAAGACCATGCATATAACCGGGCAAATGATCCAACCCTGGACAGAAGGGGAATGGCTAGTGGCATTGAGCTGACATGCTCTACTAGATTAGGATTCAGAAGACAATTTCAAATAAGAAAAATGTTGAGATCAGAGTGAATACAAAGAGTGAAAATAAACCTGCAATTGAGGGCACAATCCCAAAATACAACCAAAAATTAAAGGATCTGATTTTAAAGCAATGATAAGAGCTAGGCTTACAGTTCAGTTAGCACCTCGGCTACCTAGCATACGTGAAGCCCCAGGTCTGATCCTGGGCACCGTATAGAACAGGTGATATGGTGCACTCCTGTAATTTCAGCTCTAAAGGCATAGAAGCAGAAGGATCAGAAGTTCAAAGTCATTCTTGGCTACCTAGTGAGTTTCAGGCCAGTCAAAGACTACATGAGATCTCATGTAATCTCAAAATACCAAAAGAAAATGTAAGCAAAACTAACCCACACACCATAAGGAAGGCTAGAGCAGGCAGATGGTTGAGAATAATGACAGTCTATGTTAGAGGACCATACCAGCAGGTCAATCAGCCAGAGGAAGCTATAAGTTGCATCGAATCTTTGCCTCAGCTGGGAGCCTCTGTTTATCTCTATTGTCAATATCCTGTCTTAGGCTCAGGAAATAGCTTCCTGAAATGCTCCTTTGCTCTGTCTGCCTGGATATTCTTGGCTCTCTCCATGTATGGGTGAACACCAGGCAGCCTAACCCACCCAGGTGTTAGTATTCTTTAGCCTATGCTGTGTTTCTGGAAAGGTCAGGTATGAATATCTTGGAGACAGTAGGTTTTTTCAGGTAGATGGGGCTTCTCTTTTCTCTACTGTCTCAAAACTAATCACTACAAATATTTATTTTGCCTGCTTTCTCCCTGGAACTGTGTGAAGCATGGGAGGCCAGTTTAAGGTACTTGGTTCTTCCAATAGTATCCTGATCACCCAGTCTGGCCCACACACCTTTCTCTGTGCCTCATTGATCTCAGCACCTGACTTCATGTTCCACAAAACAGCTGTTATTCTGCTGTGGTTTTCTTTCATATTGTACATGAACCTCTGCATGTAGGCTCTAATTTTGATCTTTTCTCAGAGACTCAACATAATCTGTGGAATATGGAACTCAATGAAAACTTGCTCAATGGACTGGGTGAGTTCAGAAGACCCCCATGCCAAAATATAAAATGTGAAGTCCCTAGAAGGGATAACAGTTACTATAGCAACTCTTTGGCTGCCTTTATGAAAGTTTAAACAGCCAGTAATGGCTGCTCTGTGGCTCCAGATACACTTCTGAAAATCTAAGAGCAAGGTATCAATAGAGCCAGATTATGGGGAGGCCTCTTTTCTTGGTTTGCCTGGCCTTCTCTTCCTTATGTGTCTTTAATGTGTAGCTATATTCCTCTATGTTCAAATCCCCTCTTCTTATGAGAATACTAGTCATACTAGATTAAAACTTAGCTTAAAGGTCTCATTTTAACTTAATTAGCTCTTTAAATACCTTGTCTAAAAATATAGCCACTTTTTAAGTTACTGGGCATTAGAATATCAAATTATGAATCTTGGGGACATGATTCCCAGAAGAATGTGAATGGTGGGTAGCACTAAGCTGATGTGAGCCCAGGAGAAAGCCATATCATGTGCACGAGCACACACAGATAACATTCCATGGTCATGAGATGTCATCAAGGTTAGACTAATAAAAACCTGAAAGGGACACAGAGCAGTGAGTGGTAGAGGTGGGAAGATGTGGACAAATACCCTTGGGTTATTAGCTAAGAGGTATGGGATCAACCCCAACTTTGACTCTCATAACTGAGATCCTAAACTTACTGATATCTTGAATTTTGAGGATGGCAGGAATGATCCTCAGGGGACAGAGAAGCCAACTCAAAGGGTTTCCTGCTGATCTCTGTACCAGGAAAAAGAAAGAAGTAATGGCCCTCAGGTGTGGCTGAGTTCAGGCTCTGGCTGACAGAATGAGGGCTGTTATTTCATCGGTCATCTCTGCTTTCTTGTTGATTAAGTTCTCAGGAAGATTTTCCTAAAGCTTCCCTGGCCTCTGACCTTTCTCATTAACACAGATAATGTTGAGGCAGAACATTCAAGGTCACCTTTACTTAAGCTCCAATAATTTCCATGTGCCATCTATCATGAGCCCTTTAGATTCCTCCTCAAAACACATACCACATCCACCTCCCCAACTGAATTGTCGGCTGTCTTTTATTCTTCCTGTGACTTAATCTCCATATATCAACTGGTGTTATCTTTAAAAGCGATACATCCTTTTCAACTTCAATCTCCACCATGATACAAATTTCCTCACCATAAAATTTTCAGTGTTGGGCCTCAAGTTCCTGCAGGCTGTGGTTGTCACTGCTGTCTTTCTACCATCAACTCATTCTACTCACCTTTGTTCATTCTTCTGTAGAGACAGTGATCATTCTGGTATTTCTCAAAAGTGCCAAGCTAACAGTCACAACAGACCTTCTGCACCTGCTTTTCCCTTTGGCTGAAACTTTCTTCACCTACCTTCTCCATGGCTCGATCCCCCTATTTATTAACTTTTTCCTATAAGTAAATGAAATTACTGCAAGAAAACTTCCTTGACATAGTCTTGTATTCTATTTCTCTCACACAAATTCTAGGCTTCGCCTATTTACATTTCCTTAATTATATGCCCTGTCTTCACTACTCACATGTAAACTCTGTGGGAAGAAAAATCCAGTCTGGCTGGCTCAGTGCTGTATCTCTAATATATAATTATACCAAGAATACAGTAAGGCTTCCTAAAGCTTTTCATCAAAGTGAAAAAGAAGTGATGGCTGGGAGTGGATAGAGGTTGTATGTGACTAGGCAAAAGCAATGTTGGGCATGTACTGACCTCAACAGTTCTCTACATGAGAACAGCAAATCTGCTATCATCAGTTACTAGATAAAGACTCTCTGATGAAGATTGGGCAAGGCTCCAGCCTATGAAACTAGCAGAATACCATCAGGAATCATTTCTTTGTTTTTGTTTTGTCAGCAATGTTTGGTTCTGTCCTAGGTCTCTGGCTACCCAGCCTCGAGTTCCAGGCAGTTTTTGTCTACTTCTGGTGGCGTGGGACTCAGGTTGGACCAGTCATTGGTTCTGAGCCAATTGCACAAGTTCTGAGTCACCATTATACCAGCATATCTTGTAGGCAGGAAAAATTGTAAGTCAAAGGTTTTGTGGCTGGGTTATTGTACCAGTTCCATCACTGGAAGCCTTGCCTGGTTCCTGAAGATAGCCAGTTTAAGTTCCATATCTCAATTACTAGGAGTGCTTTTTTTTAAAGGGTTACCTTCATAGATTCCAGAAAATTTCCATTGCACATTGGTCCTGAAATGCACCCCAATTATTGTCATCTCTCCCAGTACTCTCTCCCTCCATCTCACTCCCAACCCTGCCTGATTCCTCCTGTTCCCATCCTCATCCAGGCCCAGTCCATCAGTGAAGGAGACCCACTCAGGGAACCTTTTGGAAGATGGGGAGGAAGGACTGTAGGAACCAGAGAGTTCAAGGACACCACAGAAATATGGCCTGAAGAATTAACTAAGCAGGGCTCATAGGGGCTCACAGAAACTGATTTGAAAAACATTCCAATATGGGTCTGAACTAGGTCCTCTGTTTTGTGCTCTGTGTTGCTTGGCAGAGGGAGTGGGGTTGTCTCTGACTATTTAGCTTGCACTTGGAACCCTATTACTCTTACATGATTTACCTTGTCTAGCTTTGATATCAAGGTATGTGTTTATTGTAATTTGTTACACTATGTTCAATTGATATATGTGGGAGGCCTGTTCTTTTCGGGAAAAAAAAATGGAAAAGGAGTGAATCTGGGGGAGAGAAGAAGTGTTGTGGGAGAAGAGACTAGGAAGAGTGGAAGCGGAGGAAACTGTGGCCAAGATGTTATGTAGGAGAGAAGGAAAGTAAAAGAAAACAGCTAATAAACAGGTCAAACCATTTTTCAAAGGTTCTAGAACTGGACAGAGTAACAGTTAAAATGTCGACTGCCAACTCATCCATGATACTGAGTTTATTAAATAACTTAGGGTCAGGAAAGAAGATTAAGGTTGTTTGTGGCTAAGCCTTCAAAGCTGTTTAGAGTCTTATCGAAGAAACTCAAGTGCGAATGAAGAATTTATTTAAAAGGAAACAGCATCCTCCATCCATGGGGCTGTACCAGGCCAACGTACACCATGTTTCACTTTCCGTCCGAACTCGTTGATTGAATCTTGTATATTCTTGTATGTGTTCAAAAGGAGTGATAGGATGGATGTTGCACAAGGGGAGGAGACTGCCCTCCTGAAAGCCTATATCATACATGGAAGCTGAACTACTTAGAGTACTTGAACTAGTTCATTCCCTCCTATAAATACAGCAAAGCAGCCTATTTCCAGACACCGTGACCCCCTTTATCCTCCCGAAACCCTTATTAACAGTCTAGTTTTAAGAGCCGGTGATCAGCAGTATGGCCTCATTTTCTGGGATGACAGGCTGACATTGTTTCTTGCCTACTTCCTTCACTGCCTTTCAATCAATTGCCTTGCAATTTCAGAAATAGTCACATCGATTCCCAAAATCTCTCTAGTCACCCTTCCATTAATACCGATCTCAAGGTTACTAGAGGTACCATTTGTTTTATTGATGTAACTCCTCCTCCATTTTTTAAACTAGCTTAGCTTAGATCAATTATATTAATAATACAGCAGGCATCTTTCCAAACTCTCCCCCTTTCTTCACCCCACAATTATATTTCAACTCTGGCCTACCTCTTGAAACCATTTTTTTTCTCAGAATATTCCAGAAAAATCATACTTTCAGGAATGATAAACATTTCCTCTACTCCCTGCACCCAAATGTCTCTGAACATAGGATGATTATCTTCACTGATTTTTTTTTTAATTGCATGGCCTACTCAAGAAGACACACCCTTAATGGATCTTCATTTCCAGGTTGCGCATGCTCTCAGCATTGCAGAGTTCTAAGGCCCAATCTCACTGTTTGCCTCTGGACTCTCTTATAAGTGGTTATTTTCTACGGTAGTCTTCAAATCCCTGTCTGTGTGGTGAGCTTCTGGAAAGTAGATAGTGTGGTTAGTTGCCATTGAGTGTTCACCAAGGCTGAGCAGGTAGCTAATGCATGAAGGAAGACACTTGGCAACTTGTTGGGGGAAGCCTTTCCAATTGCTAAGCTTTCCTCCGAGATTTGTGTTAGTCTCCTATAGCTTTTTGGGACTTAAATTCAAGATATTGGTCAATTTTCTGCCCCTGGGTAAACTTCATGAGACTATCAACTTAGAAGAAGAGATTTACTTTGTAGCATAGTGTTACCATTCTCAGCCCACGAGTCCTTGGTCCCTGTTACTTTGGGACAGGTTATAAGGCAAGATATGGGCATGGAATTGTGTGGTGGGGCAAAGCTGCTCACCTCATGATGACCCAGTAGAAAGAGAGAGCAAATAAATGTCCAGAATCCCAGGGGCCCCTTTGAGCAAATCCTCCATGCAAACTTTTTTTTCCGTCAGACCATACCTCCCAAAGATCCCATAACCTCGTAGTAATGCCGTGGGCTAGGCCTGGAAGCCTCCACACACAGACAGTTGTTAACGTCTGCTAGAATCCATGGGTGGACAGTTCACTGTGAGAGCCTGGACTCTGGCTAATGACCATCAAGTCAAACAGATCGAGTGGCTCACACAGAAGCTAATCACTCAGGGAAATGGAGGTAGAAGAGCTACATAACCTTTGAAGCCACCAAGGAAGGACATTCCTGTCTCTTTCAGCTTCTCCCAAGAACAGTCTTTTCCTTCTTGTAACCTCACTGTGGTCTCTACTTCTAGACTCATGTCACATGCTCCTATCCTCTGGCACTTGTGCTTTTTCCCAAAGTCACTGTGATTAGATTTGGGTCCCATTTTGTCACCTAAGATGATTTCCCAAGATCTTTAGTTCAGGCATTCAAATATTCTTTTGCCTCAAAGAATTACAATCATGGGTTCTACAAATTTGAATATGGGCTTCTTAGTAGGATGAGGGCACTGTGCCTTCATTAAGTTTCCCCTCTTGGTAGGAGGATCTCTGAGGTGTTGGTAGAGTAGTGATTCTCAACCTGTGGATTGTGACCCCTTTGGGGGTTGAACAACCCTTTTGCAGGGGTCATATATCAGATATCCTGGATATCAGGCACTGACATAACAATTCACACAATAGCAAAATTACAATTATTATGTAGTAATGAAGTAATTTTATGGTTGAGGGTCAGTACAACGTGAATAACTGTATTAGTGAGTTATCGCATTAGGAAGATTGATAACCCTAGTCTAGAGAATGTCTGGTATTAGGTTAGAATTATGTTCTTTGCTGTGTACGTTGTGAAAAGAAACTTGGAAATTCGGCATGTGCCCACTGGGTTAGTGACATATCAGCCTCACCTAACTTTCAGCCTATGGATTCTGTGTCATCTGCTCAAGTTTGTTCTCAGTTGCTGTGACAGAACACTGACCGAAAACAACTTAGTGAAGGAATTGGTTTATGTGACCTACTCTTCAAAGTAATCAGTAGTAGAACATTTGGAAAAAATCAGAGCAGTAACTCAAGGCAGGACCCTGGAGCAAAATGCTCTCTTGAAATGGTAGGTTAACTAGCTAGAAGGACCTGAGTCACCAGGGATCATGAAAATTACACATCTGCTTTACATTAAATGGAAATAAACTTCTTTCTGTTTCCTTTACTGCATCACCACCTCTGACAGTTATTTTGGCCCACCATGATTTTAATTGATAAGGGATATAAAGTTACCAGAGAACAAATGGCTGGAATTTTACAGGTGCCACGGGTTTAATGGAGCCTTGTAAATTAACTAAATCTGGTCTGACTGTCTGAAAATTGTAAAAAATGAGAGAATTATAAAACTACTATAGAAGAATTATAAAGAATTCTGGCTTTGTTAATAAAAATGGATGCGGAAGCATTCTTTTTCTTATAGGTTTTGCAGGAGGCTGAATTATAGCTTATTACAGATATTAAGTAATAGGAAATTGCACGGTGTGTCTAGGTCATCTACTGCAGCCAGAGCTTCACTGAGCTATAACTGTCCATTTATAATGTACAGTTCAAGGCTGATCTGAATGTTCACAGAGACTAAGCAACCATCATCACAATCAAGCTGAGAAAAAAAATGTTATCACAAAATAAAGAAAGCTTTTGTCATGTAGTAACCCTTCCCTACTTCCTACTCTCACTCCAAGCAATAACTGATCACTTAAGACTGACACCAGTTTCCATATTCTGGGCATCTAATGTAAATGAAATCATGAAATATGACATGCTACAGAAGGTGTCTTTTTTCTTCCCAGTCTTCACATTATACCTTACGCTATAGTCTACTGCATGCAGATTTTCTTTTCTCCAGTAATCAATAGATGGGCTTCTGCATTCAAATCCAGTTTGGGATGAATGGTACTGCAATAAGTAGTCACATACTCTGTTTGGAAGATTTATTAAAACCTCTGCCTTTTTAAAGGTTTTGGGCTATTAGGGATTGATCCTAGGGACTTACATGTACTAAGCAAACATTCTAGCCCTGAAGAGGGTCCCCAGCTTTATTTGTACCTCTTGTCTTGAGACAGGGTCTCACTAAGTCACCCAAGCTGAGCTTGAACTCACTCTGAAGCACAAGAAAACTTTCATTCTTTGATTCTCCTGCCCTGGCTTTCCGAATAGTTGGAGTTACAGGCCTGTGTCCACTGGGACATAATACTACAAAGTTTAACTTGATAGTAACTGGAATTGGCATGGAAGCACCTAGGGTATGTTTATGAGATTATTTCCACAACAATTCAAATGAAGGGGGAAAAATCACCTAAAATGTGACGATCTCCATTAATGGGAGGGTATTGAGTCATATTCAGGACTGGAAAAAAATTAGGAGGAGGATGAAGAGGGGGAGAAGAGGAGGAGAAAGAGAAGGAGGGGGAGAAATGAAGGAGGAAGAGGAAAAGGAAGAAGAGGAGGAGGAGGAAGCAGAGGAAGAAGAAGAGAAAGAAGAAGAAGAAGAAGAAGAAGAAGAAGAAGAAGAAGAAGAAGAAGAAGAAGAAGAAGAAGAAGAAGAAGAAGAAGAAGAAGAAGAAGAAGAAGAAGAAGAAGAAGAAGAAGAAGAAGAAGAAGAAGAAGAAGAAGAAGAAGAAGAAGAAGAAGAAGAAGAAGAAGAGGAAGAAGAAGAAGAAGAAGAAGAAGAAGAAGAAGAAGAAGAAGAAGAAGAAGAAGAAGAAGAAGAAGAAGAAGAAGAAGAAGAAGAAGAAGAAGAAGAAGAAGAAGAAGAAGAAGAAGAAGAAGAAGAAGAAGAAGAAGAAGAAGAAGAAGAAGAAGAAGAAGAAGAAGAAGAGAAAAGAAGAAGAAGAAGAAGAAGAACAAGAAGAAGAAGAAGAAGAAGAAGAAGAAGAAGAAGAAGAAGAAGAAGAAGAAGAAGAAGAAGAAGAAGAAGAAGAAGAAGAAGAAGAAGAAGAAGAAGAAGAAGAAGAAGAAGAAGAAGAAGAAGAACAAGAACAAAAGAACAACAAGAACAAGAACAAGAACAATAGAAGAAGAACAACAACAAGAACAAGAACTGGAAAACAAGAACAAAACAACAAGAACAAGAACAAGAACAAGAACAAGAACAAGAACAAGAACAAGAACAAGAACAAGAACAAGAACAAGAACAAGAACAAGAAGAGAGCAGAGAGCTAGCTTCCCTTGCTTCCGGCTTCCTGACTATAGACCTGGTATTACCAGATACATCATATTGATCCCACCATTACTTTCCCACTGTGTGGTTTGTACCCCTGTGAGTAAAAATAAACCCAGTTTTTCTTAAGTTGCTTTTGTCATCTATTATGTCACAGCAATCAGAACAGCAATGAGGATGTGTAGTAAAATCCCACCTAGAATCTGCTGACTCACATTCCGCTCCTAACTTTACTTCCTGATAACTATTACAGAAGGCACCAGTAATTGGGTTTCTCATTAATCAACTAGCTGGAATCGTGGAAGGGAAGCAAGTTGTTTAAGACACTAATAGTATCAATAAATATAGCCTTCCAAATTGAGCATTCTTCTTTGTATTAATCTCTTTCCAGTTGTTAAATTGATGCACCTTAATGTATGCCGTGACTCTCCCACTGGTGAATGCAGGTAACGCTCATCTTGCAACGTAAAATATTTTAATTCAAATTTTTAGATCCTTGGGGCCATACTTGTATGGTACATTTTCAACATTGGTAGAAAATAAGCTCTCGGTTGAATCGATGTATTATTGCAATATTGATTTTCACATACATTTAGAAATATTAATGCCATCATATTCGTCAGCAGTACGTGCTGACTTTCAGAAGGTGCTAAGTTTCACCACAAACTCCCCCAATAAGGCCCTCATCTTTATAGATTTGAGTACTAGTGGGATTAAATATTTTCATATGTGACTGAAGACGAAAGCTGGTTTACCTAACAGAGTCTTTGTGAAAAACTGAACTTAAATAAACTACAAACCTAATCCCAATATCCTTGGGAGCAACTGACCAAAGTTTGATTTACAGATGATTATAAGGGAACAATTGCCAGCCTCCGTGGAAATTCCCAAAAATAGCTGCAAAGTTCAATTCAATAGAATATTTTATATTCATTAATGACTTGCTAGAAAAAAATAAACAGCACTGAAATTAACTTCACAGATGGCTCTAAATCGAGAGGATTGTAAATGGCAATGGCTTATGAGAATTGCACTTGGGCCAGAAAGGTACGAGCCAGTAACATATAAAACTCAATTCATCCTAGGGAACAAGGCGTGAGCACAGGGAGGCAGAGGTTGGCACCCAGTATAAAAGTAAAGTGGCACCCAATTCCCCATTGCAAAAGTGAAGTGGTACCCAACCCGGGCAGACACTCCCCTGGTACAGAAGGCCCTTGTTCCTGAGCAGAGCACTCTCTTTTTCCACTTGTTTTTGTTTAAATTTGCAATGTTCCCAACATGCTCACATTCTGATTTTTTTCTTCAGCTTGTGGTGCTGATTAAGAAGGCTGTGGAACCTTTAAGGTGGGTCCTATCTAATGGAAGTAAGTTACTTTTGGTGGGACTTAAGAACTTTTCTGATTATTCTGCCCTGTAGAGGACACTCTGGCCACCAGCTGGGAATTAACCTGTCTTACCTTTCCTTACAGGATGCATTGGAATTCTATGAAATAGTGAGCTGAAATGCATTCTTTCCTATGTCCATCAGATATTCATGGTTATAGTGACACAAGACTAACATGGTACATATCACCCGATCACTCATACATGCTGCTCCTTTGTCTAGAAGCATTACTCTCCTTTCTCAAGTCATTCAACTCCTTATGAGGCCAAGTAAAGAGTCAACACCTCTAGGTTCCTTCCCCAATCTCTATCCACTCTCTACTCTTTCTGCACTTCTAGACCAGCCAATGTCTAAAGTCCCATTGACTCACAATTTGAACCCACAGAAAGACATCTGCCATGGCACAGTAATTTAGGAAATTCCTCCCATACAGAGAAAGAGAGAGAGAGAGAGAGAGAGAGAGAGAGAGAGAGAGAGAGAGAGAGAGACCCAGACACAGACACAGAGACACAGAGACACAGAGACAGAGACAGAGAGACAGAGCAATTAGGACAGAAAGCCAGTGCTCTATACCCTGTAGTTAAAATGAAACCAGGCAACAAGATGTCCACTCTAACAGGATAAGGTAAATGAAGACAAGTGATGCCTGTTCCTTCCGCAGAGCAAGTGCTATGCCAAGCGAAACAGGCAGTCATTGGGAAATCTGCCCCACTAAAACCAAATAAGACCGCCCCCAAAGAATACCAGGAATACCTTGAATAGATGTTCAAGGTTTACAAAGTTACCCCTGTACTTAGCCAGTGGACACAAAGAAGTTCATTCAAGACGCCAGAGACTGCAGTGGTTCATCCCAAGAGTAATCCAAACTAAGAAGCCAGCAGACCGGACTGTGGTAAAAATAGTTTATAAGTCTTGGCATGGGGTTACTTCCTGTCTTAAACCATTTATGTTCCCAGATGAAACACACACACACACACACACACACACACACACACACACACACACACACACACACACACACACACACGTGTGGGGAGAGACAGACAGACAGACAGACAGAGAGAGAGAGAGAGAGAGAGAGAGAGAGAGAGAGAGAGAGAGAGCCTTTATATTTTAATACACCTTAAGCAGCACAATAGCTGGGAAGCTGCCTACCTTCCGTGCTGTAAGAAAGCGCTTTCCCACAGATAACTCAGAGTTACCTCTTACTGATTTCTATGTTCCATCTTGCCTGCTCTCAATCCACTTGTGCATCCCTTTGGGCTACATTCTTTCAGCCCTTGGCTCTCCTCCTCCTCCTCCTCCTCCTCCTCCTCCTCCTCCTCCTCCTCCTCCTTCTCCTCCTCCTCCTCCTCCTCCTCCTCCTCCTCCTCCTCCTCTTCTCCCTCCTCCTCCCTCCTCCTCCTCCTCCTCCTCCTTCTCCTCCTCCTCCTCCTCCCTCCTCCTTCTCTCCTCCTCCCTCCTCTCCTCTCGTCTCCTCTCCTCTCCTCTCTTCTCTTCGCTCCTCCTCCTCCTCCTCCTCTTCCTCCTCCTCCTCCTTCTTCTTCTCTTCTCCTCCTCCCTCCTCTCTTCCTCCTCCTTCTTCCTCTTCCTTCTCACAGTCCCAAGCCTGGGGACTAAACCCCACCTAAGTCTCTTCTCCCCAGCTATTAGCTGGCATCTCTATTCACCAGTCAGATTAACTGGGGGCAAGGTCTCTCAGTGCCTTACCTGTGAACTCTCTTGTCCTCTGGGGCAAACAGTTTTGGGGAAGCCACAGTAGCATTACAGTACAAGCAGCATTAGGCCAACCTAACCCTTGGTGACTAAGTCTCGTGCAAAGGAGACAGGCTATTAAAAAAAAAGCAGAGGAGACAAAGCAGAGCAGGGAAGTCTTGGTGTGAGCAAAGGGGGAGGCCTGAGGATGCAATTCAGTGCTCGGGTGCTTGCATGACATGCAAGAGGCTCTCTATCTAATCTTCATCAACACACAGACACACGCGCACACACACACACACACACACACACACAAATCAGGATAAAAATGTAGGGATGGAGAAAAAAAGTCATGAGAGTTGTGGGTGCTGCTGTTTCCCTTAAGACCCTTAACAGTAATATCAGAAAAGTCCAGCTCTCTGAATCTAAAACAACTGTGTTGACCTTTCCTTCCTCCCTCTCCAAAATGCATAAAAATCTACTTGTATCAAAAATGAAAAAGACCGTGCTTAGTTTTCATACATAATCATTCTGAAAGCAGGGAATTCCAATCAGGATGTTTCCTTACATTCAGATCATGGCAAAAAAGTTTCCACAAGTACAGATGACCAAACGCCGAAAGGAACTTAGAAGAACAATAGAGGTAGACATGAGAGAGAACCAACCAAACCATGGTGGGGCTCAAGTGGGATAACTACAAACAGCGTTTCGGAAGTGAAGGGCACAGGAGAGAAACAGAAAAGCACACGGCAATGGAAACAACTTAAAGGGACAGAAAATAAAAGGAGCGTTGTTTAATGTGAAGAAATCTATAGGCAAAATAAAAGTCACGAATACAGAAGTTATTAAGATTCTGATATAAATACGTTAAAACTTCAGCATTCACATTATAGATGAATATTAAAGGAACAATGAAAAGAATATGCTATAACCTAAGGACACTCCCTTAAACCATTTATCTTTTAATTCAAAATCATGTCTAAAAGGGCTAGGCAAACTCTTAATATGCACGTGGAAAGAAAATATGAGCTAAGGATCTCATGTTTATCTAAGCAGACTTTGATGTATAAACACTCTTAGTAGGCACTCAGGGCATCCAGCTCCTGTCAGTATTCTCCATGTATTTCTCATTTTATATTTCTCTTGGCCAAGGTCAATGTAAAGAAAGCCATTTAATGGTTACAGGTAAATAATGAGTACATGCATCCCTACACACACATACAGATACAGGCAAGCACACAGCCTTTACACACAGGGCCGTCTTTATGCAATGGAAGTGCATATAGTGTGCGGTGACATTGTGCTCTGACATTATTCATATAGGATATGAAAAATAGCTGGAGAATTGTGGAGAGCAAATGAGAATAAAATTAAGCTAGGCAATTTATAATTATTAACTGGGATTTAAAAGGTATTTCCAGTTTTGAGAAACTAAGGAAGAGAGGATGATAACAATTTCAGGATTGTTAATAGTTGAGCCCTGATAGATCAAATTCCAAACCAAACCTGAAGATGGCAGGTAATAAAATATTTATTAATACATAAAAAATAAAGAAAGAATATCTGTCTATACTGTTAATGAACTAAACAAAAGACTTAAGGCTGAGAGAAGCACATATAGCAGGCTCATGTTCGTTAAGAAAAAGGGTTATGCATAGGTATGTACATATTAATTTCAACCAGAAAAAAGATAAGGTCTGGAGAAATGGCTCATCAAGTGAAGTGTTCGCATTGCAAGCAAGAGGTCATGACTTTGAATTTCTAGATCCCATGGAAAGCCAGGCACAGTTGTGCACATCTACAGTTCCTATCTTCCTAAACAGGAGAGGAGGTAGTTATCATTGTTACCCTCAGGACAGGCTGACACACAGAAGAAATCAACAAAGAGAGTGTCCCAAATTAGGTGGAAGGGAAAGACCGATACCGACATTGTTCCCTGATCTCCACATAGACCCTGTGGCAACACGTGAGTCCACTCATACGAACTAATGTGTTCACTCAAAAAAAATGCACATACATCATGAGAAAGAGAGAGAGAAAGAGAGACAGAGAGACAGAGAGACAGAGGCAGAGAGAGACAGAAAGAGAATCCATTAAACCCATAATGGAAGGATTACAGATAGCCAAGCTTGACTAACTGAAGATATCTTGTTTCATGGATGATATCTTGTTGCCTTTGTGTTAGTTACTTCTTTATGTGATTATAAAATAAAGAAGAATAAATAAATAAATATCAAAAATAACTCCAACAACATCCATAAAAACCACCTAGGAATGAGTTGAAACAGTAGTACCATCGTCACAGAGAGGAATTGTCCCAAATAAGTGGCTTGACATGGGTCCCTGGGATTGAGACTCCATTTTCAAGCTCCTTACTCACTAAACTGTCTCTTCAGCCTTTAGCTTTCTTTTCTCTTTTCTTTCTCTTTCTCTTTTTCTTTTACTGTTTTTTTCTTTTGTTTTGTTTTTTGTTTGTTTGCTTTTTGCTTTTCAAGACAGGATTTCTCAGTGCAATAGCCTAGCTGTCCCTGTGCTAAACTCGCTTTGTAGACCAGGTTGGCTTCAAACTCACAGAGATCTGCCTGCCTATGCCTCTCAAATGTTGGCATAAAAGGTGTACACCACCACCACACCCGGCTTATCTTTTTTTTTTTCAAATAAACCAACTACTTTATAAATTATGAAACAAAATGTAATTATCTTTAGCAACCACAGTAATGGGGTAGTCTCAGCACTGTAGGGCCTGTAGTGTAATGTGACTTCAAACTATTCTATTTTGACAGTCACTTATTATTATTATTATTATTATTATTATTATTATTATTATTATTATTTTCATGAGAAAAGAATCTCAGAGTAAAAATATACTAGATGTAATATAATGGTACCAAAGAAATGCCAGCCATAGCTAAGAGCACCCCACACAACCATGATGTGTCTCATCTCTTACAAAGCGTCTTCTAGCACTTGCTGTATACTGAAGCAAGACCTAGCATAATTAGGCACAAACAGCAATGATCACTGTAGAGCACAGATTATCTCATTTCACCATAAGGAAAACAAGACTCTTAGAAAAATGACTAATATTAGAGTAGGAAATGAACGGGACAAGTAACTTTGCCAAATCAGATTCTTAGAAAATCCTCAAACTCCCAATGTCAAAATATGTAGAGCCAAGCAGAAGACATGGCCATCAAGTGAGGAGGCATTTTAGCCATCAGTGAAAAATAGTTCCACTGGATTAATACACATCACATGTATTGTACTTGCAAGCCTAAAACTGTAACTGATCAGACAGTATTGGGAAGTCACCAGAGAGCTCATTATTATTTTAATAGTTGCCTTCCTTTATCATAATTAATGAAATAGTAGAGGTAAGGAGGTAAATTTTATATCAAATCAATAGCATAATGAATAATAAAGAGATACAGAATTATCATGTTGCTATTTTAATGCCCTACTTATTAAATGTAGGTGTTGGCCATGGTTCCTAACATCACAGAGGCAGTCACTCTTTACCTGCCCTCTTAGGAACTGTGCCAAAAAAGCATGGGACCTGAATTTTATTATACCTTGAGTTACAGACAAGGGACACCATAAAATGTAATCCATGGATACAGTCAGACCATTCCAAACTACAGCAAGCTCTAAAGGACAAAAGGATGTAGCTTCAGGAAGGAAAGAGAGGGAGAGAAATATGTATTAAACCTAAGGAGTCTGTTAAAGAGCGACCACAAACTAGAAGGTACAGACATTTAAAAATAGTTTTAAAAGTAACACTTTGAGAAAATTCAAATTTGAAAACTATCTGAGTACTGAGGGAAGAAAAGTATTATTTCTTTATTTTTATGGTATTAAGATAATTGTGTTGCTCTGGGAATCTTTACTTTGTAAATATCAACAAATAGATGTTTTAATTTTATTTTGAGAGTGTTTATTAGTATCAATAGATTTGATAGATGACAGTTAGATAAATGGTACACAGATATAGATGACAGATAAGATGAGATAATGATAGATGAAAGGCAGACAGAGGTTTTTATTTTATTTTGGAAATCTTTCTTTTGTAAATATCTATCAGATAGATAGACATACATATCCTGCAATAGTTCTAGAAACAACTATATGTCTCCTTTTTTTAAGTAATATAAACAAAATACACATACACACACATGGACATAAAAGCACAATGAAAATTCATGTACAACTGAGAGCTGGGGTGCAGTGCAGGAGTGAGGCACATGACTATCATCCAAGAGAGTCTAGGTTCAATCTCTAGTAGTGTCAACTTTCCCCAAAGAAAGCAGTTAAAGCTCAATAAATTTGAATACAAATGTATTAGTTGATTAATCAGGTTCAAAATTCATGTTGGACTAGTGCACCAGACTTTCGGAATAAACTAGCATTGTGAGAAACTAGGTGAACAGCATACATCTTTATACGAGAGCGTACATCTTCATGAATTCACACATCCAGCCATAAGCACTCACCTAAGAAACGACATCACAGAGGTCGTTTGTGAATGTAAAGACCAGGGACATTAAAAACGATCTGGCCAATGTGCTCAAGTCAGCTCATTGCAGTCATATGAATATTGACAGTCACATATTCTTCATGCTTTTAATGAATTTCTTTTTTATTTCTCTCCATTTCTGCACTTCCAAAAGGCAAGACCTGTGTCTTATATATGCCTGCAGCTCCAGCCATGAGTATAGACACTTACTGAAAATATGCACATTAGATAAGCTTCAGAAAGATGGAAAGTGGTGTTTTTGGTGACTATAGAAATACACTGACAAGTGCATATACCTGGTGAAGGCTGTTACCTCATATCGAATGCAAACCCCCAACAGGTGTCACTTATCAATCACCCAGCTATGGACTTTTAATAGTGGGGTTTGGCTAGTGATGGAGCTGAGGGAGGTGGAAGAGCAACCCTAAAGAGTAGGAAGATGAACAGAGGGACCAGGGATAGAAATACCGAAGGAAGATTCAGAAGATGTGGGTTAGGAGAGCCTCCTAGAAGAACAGAACCGATTGAGATGTGCTTTCCCTAATGGCAATGAAGGATTTTGGTGGAACAAAGACAATACTGCTTTTCCCTTGGCACAACTCATCGGAATGTTTCTCCCAGTCTAAGGGAGGGTCTTCCTCAGTTAATAATTTCTGGAAATTCCCATATAGACACATTCAGAGGAGTATCTTCTAGTCAATCTCAGATCCCACCAAGTTGGCAACCAAGACTAAAGAGCAAAGCAAAGGTTGAAGCTATAATAGAACAGAAAAGGCATACTAGAAAGTGTAGAGAGGCTGTTATGGAACGGGGTGATGGAAGCATTCAAGGAACGATGTGACACTGAAATGGATTTAGCACATGGCCTTCAGACCATGATGATCAGAAACATAGAGGGTGGAGCACAGGCCCATCCCAAGGTCATGTATCTAGTCCTAGCTTCCAAATTGGGCTGGGCCAATGAGATCCCTGACAGATGGGCACATTCCTGCATCTCAAGCCCTTTCCAAGTCGTCACACTCAGAGCTTTGAAATATCTGACCAGATCTGAGGCGAGAAAGTTCCACCCCCCCTTAGTCAGCAACAGTGTTCAGACCCATGGTAGGGTCCTGATGGCAGAACACAAATCAATAATCACTCTTATCAGGGCTTTCAAGACCTAACTTTGCAAAGAGGGTTTCCTGGATTTCTGGAGCCATTAATCCAAGCCGTCTTTTGTCTTTAAGAGAAAAAGAAGCTGTGAGAAGCCCTAGGAGTGCATCTTTAGTTGGTCCCTTCCCATGTGGCCATCTTGCACTGTTAATAATGATAAAATGAGAAGACTAGAAATTATGTTTTAGCACCTTCATATATAATGCAAGCTTTTTTGTGGAACTTTGTGTATATTAGCTCTTACATCAATGGTGAAAATAAGATACTATATGATAGGAAAATGGTCCTTCTTTACAAAGACAAGTTCTGATACCAATTTCCTGGATATTGACTGGATGAGTAAAGGGATGATTGTAGGGATATAAACAACTAGACGTCAGGTAATTATCCTGACATAAGATGAGAGAGGATTTGGGAGAATGGTGGAGATGGGAGAGGAGAAATCAAGGATCTAGAGGATAACACATAGAAGTTAGACCCCTGCGAGGAGTGAGGAAGAAAGAAAGCTCATGCATGCGTGGATGCAGAAATGCGTAGACACACACCTGTGCCTATATTCTGAATACATGGAAATAGGAAATTGGCAGTTGTTGCGTGTATGCTGGTCAAAGCTCCTCTGGATTGCTGCTATGACATCTTTAACAGAAGGAGGATGTACAAAGCTCAGTGATGGACCTGTGTATGTAAAGCTCTGGCTTTGACTAGCTAATACTCAACAGTGCAACACTGAAAGAGACCGATGTGGTGGGACATCCTAATTATTCCAGCACTCGAAGGTCTGAAGTGGACACAAGTTCAAAGCCACACTGAGAAATATAATAAAACAACCATTGCTCATAGGTCTTTAAAAAGAGGCTTTGTAGGGAGTTGATTATAAAGAAATACTGTATCCTGTTTCAAAGTTAGAGTAAGACAAACTTAAAAATGTTCTTGAGGTCTTTATAATAACAGTGACTTTTTTATTGGGCAGAAAAAAATGTAATTCTAAACAGATCAGTAGACTGTAGTACATCATACAAGGGAATACTACATGGCAGTAAAAAATAAAAAGCAATGAATTCAACAACCTCATAAACATATTTACTAAGTAAAATATGCAAATCTGAACAGCATTATATTATATAAATCCACTTACGTAATAAAAAAAAACACCAAGTTACTAGAACTGAGAAGAGATCAATTGTGGCCAAGGGTTGGGAGAAGAGAATGAAAGCAATGAGGCAGTTTAAAGAAATTTCTAGTACGGTAACTATTCCATGTGGCTCCCAGGTAGTGAATCTACTCTACAGGCGTTTTTCAAGCTGCTTACCTGTAAACATCATTGCATATAGTTTTTTCAAAGACCAGGCTGCCCAGCATCTGAGAATGAAATACAGTCCATGGAAATTGGTTCAACCACACAACAGATGTGCCACATAGCATTTTAATTGTATGCTAGAGGCAAAACAGTAAGTAAACTGTAGTTAATTTGAACTAGATTTCTTGTTGTCGTAGAAAATAGTTAAATGTAAGTAGAGAAAAGCCTTGAATAAACCCTTGAGTGTGACCAGACTGACAGTTTCATTTCCAAAGACTTGGTCATGTGAAGGAGAAGATGATTTCCTTGGGTACAGAATGGGAGGAATTGACCCTGCTCTCATCTGGAGATTAGGGTCAATATCGGCCAGGCTGAATCCATCTATCTCTGACAAATAGAGTCAGAGTAAATAAAGACACTTTCTTCCCCAAATCCCACTTTAATAATGGAGAAAAATCAGAAAAGCTAAAATTTCAGACACATCTGACTTAGTTGGGGTTTTATAGTACTGTAAGGAAACACTATGACCATAGTAACTCTTATAAATAAAAACATTTAATTGAGACCGGCTTACAGTTCAGAGGTTTATTCCATTGTCATCATGGCTGGAAGCACGGCAGCAAGCAGACAGACATGATGCTGGGAAAGTAGCTGAGAGTTCTACATTGGGATCTGCAGGCAACAAGAGGAGAAAGGAGTCCTGGCCCTGACTGGAGTATCTTAGACCTCACAATCCATCCCTAGTGACATACTTGCTCCAGCGAAGCTGCATCTACACCACTCCAAGTCCACATCTTCTATAGTCTCAGTCCCTATGAGCCTATGAGGCCATTTTCATCTAAACTACTACGACATCTTTTGAAATGTTCAGCCAGTTATCTTCAAAACGGCCAATGCTATACACAGCAGGAAAAGCTGATCAAGTATCAGAGACTAGGGAGCACTAAGGAGATGTGAGAAATGAATGTGGTATCTGGGCCAGATTTGGGAATACAGAAAGGACATCAATCAAAATCAGGAATAATCTCAGCAGACTCTGCTGAAAGTGGAGGTCATGTCAGTTTGACCTCTTTACCATCATTATGGAAGATGCTGACAGCAGGAAGCTGGCTGAAGGGTGACGTAAACTCTATTATGGCTGTAACTTCTGTTAAGTAAAAACATTGCAAAGCACTGGTGTGGTCTGGCTGGATAGTCTACCATCTCAGCCCACATCTTGTTAGCTAGAATCTAAAACATCACTAACCTACTAACAGCAAAACCTAGTTATAGCCTGTCTATATACGCAAGAATAGGAAGATAAAAGATAGGGCAAGTCCTTAGCCTTATCTCTAAATAAGTAAGCACGTAAGACAGTAGCCAAGAGAACAGTTCAATAACAACTCAAGCAGGGTTTATGAATTTTTTTCTCTAAGCTGCAATTGTTGTGCCCTGAGCGCAAAATCCCTAAAGAGACCACCAAGAACCTCGACTCGGATGCAAGCACATTATCGATGAAGCTAAGACGTGCATGCTAAAAAGGACCGGATATAGATGTCTCCTGAGAGACACATCCAGAGCATGTCCAATACAGAGGTCAATGCTCACAGCAAACCACTGAACTGAGAACAGGATCCCCTTTGGGGGAATTAGAGGAAGGATTGAAAGAGCTGAAGGAGCTTGCAACCACATAAGAACAATGCCTACCAACCAGAGCTTCCAGGGACTAAACCACTACAGAAAGACTATACATGGACTGACCCTGGGCTCCAACTGCATATGTAGCAGAGAATAGCCTTGTTGGGGCACCAGTGGAAGGGGAAGTCCTTGGTCCTGCCAAGATTGGACCCCCCAGTGCCAGGGAATGTTGGGGGGGGGTAAGAGAGGTGGATGGGGGGAACACCCATATGAGGGAGGGCATGGGGATGAGGGGCTTATGGACAGGAAACAGGGAAAGGGAATAACATTTGAAATGTAAGTAAAGAAATATATCTAACAAAAAAACAAAATACAAATTAAAAAATAAAAGAAAAAAGAAAAAATAAACAATGCAAAGGTTTATAAATGTGAAAGCGAAGGTCTGAAGAGGTTTGGGGGGTTCACCATACAGACATTACTTATCAAAGATCAAATTATAGGTGTTTGTAGGTTTATATACTAATAAAAAGAGAAGAAGGAGAGAGGAGGAAATGGGGGAAGAGGAATGTGTGTGAGGTGAAGTGAAGGGAAGGGAAGTATTGGAAAGAGAAGCGAAGGTAAAGAAAGGAAAAAGAAAAAGAAAACCTACTAGGTCTTCCTTATTTATCCTTTCACTGCCTACATTTCTATGTTGATGTCCTAAGTCCCAACCCTTGAGCATATGATAACATTTGAAGATCATGTTTGTAAAGCGGTACAAAACATAGCCATTGAAAAATAACAAATGATATTTAGACACAGACATGCAAAAAAACTGTCTAAAACTAGATGAGAATGCAAGCTACTCAGACCTTAAAAGAAACAACTTCATAATAGACTTCTTGGCAGTATTCAGAACTAGGAAACTGATTTGGGAGGAGGAGAAATATGGGAGCCCTAGGGGCTCATATCTTATCTCTGCTGTGTTCCAGAGATGTTGAATTCTTGGGAAGGGGAGGGGGAGTGAGCATTTTTCCTTTCCTCGCTTTTTCTAAGGGGAGAACCGTACTTTGGTGAAGCATTGTGCACCTGAAAGAGAAGATATCCTCTCCTCTTCTGACCTTATCACCTCCCTAGAGAAGCAGAGTATCATATAGACCGTTCAGTCTTGAGTTGAATCACCTAAACAATGACAACAACAAAACAATATTTAGTTCAATAAAATGCTTGTCTGGCCAAATGGACCTAAAAGTTGTAAGAGCCACTAGGATATAGGATATAGGATATGGGAGATAAGATATAGGGTATAGGATATAGTTAGAACATAGAAAAAAATGTTCCCAATGCCACAACCGGGGGACTCACATCCTTTCTTGGGAGATCTTAGCTAAGTGTCCAAGTCTGGGAATTAAAGTGGGGTGAATTCCTCAGGCCATGATTAAGTATCCTTGGTGAAGTCAGTAAACTGGCTTTCTGGATGGGAAGAGTGCTATTTGTTCCTCCGAAGGTTCCTCTCTGAAATAGGCTGCAGGCATAAAGAGCTTAGCTGAGCAGCCAGTTTACCCTATGTCCCCACCATCCAAGTTCTCAAAACCCTAGGTTTGGTTTTCCTTTTGAATATAGCTCACTGGTTTGAGCATCAGCCCATCTGGATTCATGGGAAGTTACTATGTCCATCACAAGACAGCTCAGCTGTGATAGGAAAGGCTTAGTGGCTCGTCATATCATGCCAGTTCACAGAGAAATTATGTAGTCCCAAACTATGATTTTAAAAATGGAGCTTTAATGACTTCTGGGACATGAACAATTCTCCCCTTAAAAAATCTTCATTTCAGAGACGTGTCTTAATTAATAGAACAAAACCATATGGAGGGACAGAGGGAAGATTCTACTTCTGCTCCCAGACATTACTCTGGAAGAAGGCACAGAGAATATTCCCAATAGGTTGGCATGGTCACAATTCTATATTAACCAGTATGGTTTGGTTTTGTGAATTCTTTCTTAGCTGGTCATTAAGAACAAAACTGACTGACTGGGATTGGTGCACAGGGAGGGGATTGCCTGATGTCTGCTTTGGGAATCTTAATTGTAAGGCAGAGGACATAGTTTTGCAATTTTGCATACAACCCTGGGATGGGCATGAAGATATCGCCTTCCAAGTGGAGGAAAAAACAAACAAGCAAACAAACAAAACAGGCCACAGACAGTGTAGCTCAGAATGGTCTGAAAAAGCTACTGGGGAGACAGGCTAGATAGATGTCCTTGGAGTCAATCTCTGGGTCCTCGTGACAAAGAAATTAAATATTTGGCCTGGCCTCCAGAAAGTACAGGGGCATAAGTGGCTGTTTCGGTAGATCCACCAAGCTGTTCAAGGCCCCTCCAGAGCACACATGCCAACAACATGCCAATTGCATGGATCTGAAAGGCTCCCAATGCTTGCTGGAGCTCACTTTCTTTAGCTAGTGAATAATCTAAGCCTCACAGAACTTTTATGAGCTTTAAATGAAGTAATAAGATTCAGTGCACAGGGATTGTTCAGCATGAATGATAATGATTTTAAGTGATTTTTATTGTTTTCCATATACTAAGTATTACACTGTGTCAGTGAAAACACACGATTTTATCAATAGGTGCTTCTATCCAGGAGCGTTGGCATACCTAAGTGCAGAGGTAAGACCAACACTTTTACTTCACACAACCCACCTGGAGCTCTCAGGACACACAAACCCAGGAGCAGTCTAGGACAGGACCCTTCTGGTTTCTGCCTGCATCCAGAGCTGACCCAGTCCCACAGTTCTCTGCATTCAAATCCCATGGAGGAAAGAGCTGGACGCTCAGAAGTGCAGACAAACCTGAGAGCTCAGGGGAGACCTCCACTTCTGCTCACATTCCTGGCCCAAGAGGAACCTGCCTAGTGCCCTTTTGAAACAAGAACCTAGGAGCATTCAGGAAAAGGAATCGTCCTGTTTCTGCCTGCGCTGGGAGCTAACCCACAGCTCTCTGAATCCAGATGCCATTAGAAAAACAAGTCTACAGGAGTGCTGACACACAGGCTTACAGAAGCGTCAAGCCACTGTCAGAGACAGCAAGACAAGCTAACAACGGCAACAACCTGATGGCAAGAGGCAAGCACAGGAACCTAAATAACAGAAACCAAGATACTTAGCATCATCAGAGCCCGGTACTCTCAACAAAGCAAATACTGAATATCCAAACACACTGGAAAAGCAAGATTTGAATTTAAAATCACATCTCATGATGATGATAGAGGACTTTAAGGACATAACTAACTCCTTTAAAGAAATACAGGACTACACAGGTAAACAAGTAGAAGCCCTTAAAGAGGAAACACAAAAATCCCTTAAAGAATTACAGGAAACACAACCAAACAGGTGAAGAAACTGAACAAAAACATCCAGGATCTAAAATTGGAAATAGATACAATAAAGACATCACAAAGAGAGACAACCCAAGTGATAGAAAACCTAGGAAAGAGATCAGGAGTCATAGACACCAGCATCACCAACACAATACAAGAGCTAGAAGAGAGACTCTCAGGGGCAAAAGATACTATAGAAATCATTGACACAACTGTCAAAGAAAATGCAAAATGCAAAAAGCTTCCAACCCAAAACATTCAGGAAATCCAGGACACAATGAGAAGATAAAACCTAAGCATAATAGGTATAGAAGAGAGCCAAAATTCTCAACTTAAAGGGCCAGTAAATACCTTCAACAAAATTATAGAAGAAAACTTCCCTAACCTAAAGAAAGAGATGCCCATAAACATACAAGAAGCCTACAGAACTCCAAATAGATTGGACCAGACAAGAAATTCCTCCAGCCACATAATAGTCAAAATACCAAACCCACAAAACAAAGAAAGAATATTAAAAGCAATAAGGGGGAAAGGTGAAGTAACATATAAATGCAGACCTAACAGAATTACACCAAACTTCTCACCTGAGACTGATAAAGCCAGAAGGTCCTGGGTAGATGTCATACAGACCCTAAGAGAACACAAATGCCAGCCTAAACTACTATACCCAGCAAAACTCTCAATTAATATAGACGGAGAAACCAAGATATTCCATGACAAAAGCAAATTTGTACAATATCTTTTCACAAATCCAGTACTAAAAAGGATAATAGATGGAAAACTCCAACACAAGAAGGGAAACTAGACCCTAGAAAAAGCAAGAAAATAATCTCCTTGCAACAAACCCGAAAGAAGGAAGTCGCACAAACATAATTCCACCTCTAACAACAAAAATAACAGGAAACAGCAATCACTATTCCTTAATATCTCTTAACATCAATGGACTCAATTCCCTCTAATAAAATATGTAGACTAACAGACTGGATAGGTAAAGAGGACCCAGCATTTTGCTGCATACAGGAAACATACCTCACTGACAAAGGCAGAAGCTACCTCAGAGTAAAATACTGAAAAACAATTTTCCAAGTGAATGGTCCCAAGAATCTAAGAACACATTGAAATAATCATCCATCATAATCAAGTAGACTTGATCCAGGGATGCAGAGATGATTCAATACACAGAAATCCATCAGAGTTATTTACTATGTAAACAAACTCAAAGAAAAAAACACATAATCATCTCATTAGATGCTGAAAAAGCATTAGACAAAATTCAACACCCCTTAATGTTAAAAGTCTTGGAAAGATCAGGAAGTCAAAGCGGTATCCTAAATATAGTAAAAGCAATATGAAGCAAACCAGTAGACAACATCAAACTAAATGGAGAACCTTGAAACAATCACACTAAAATCAGGGACTAAAGGTTGCCCACTCTCTCCCTACTTGCTCAATATAGTACTCAAAGTCCAGATTGCCAGAGCAATCAGACAACAAAAAGAGGCCAAAGGAATACAAATTGGAAAGGAATAAGTCAAAATATAACTATTTGCAGATGATATGATAGTATAGTTAAGTGACCCCAAAAGTTCCACCAGAGAACTACTAAGCCTGATAAACAACTTCACCAAAGTGGCTGGATATAAAATTAACTCAAATAAGTCAGTAACCTTCCTCTACTCAAAAGATAAGCAAGCTGAGAAGGAAATTAGGGTTATGACACCACTCACAATAGTCCTAAGTAACATAAGATACCTCGGTGTGACTCTAACCAAGCAAGTGAAAGATCTGTTTGACAAGAACTTCAAGTCTCTGAAGAAAGAAATCAAAAAAGATCTCAGAAGATGGAAAGATCTCTCATGCTCAGGGATTGGCAGGATTAATATAGTAAAAATGGTCATTTTGCTAAAAGCAATCTACAAATTCAATGCAATCCCCACCAAAAATCCTAACTCAATTCTTTATAGAATTAGAAAGAGCAATTTGCAAATTCATTTGGAATAAGAAAAAACCCAGGATAGGGAAAACTATCCTCAACAATAAAAGAACTTCTGGGGCAATCACCATCTCTGACCTCAAGCAGTATTACAGAGCAAGGGTGATGAAAACTACATGGTATTGGTACAGAGACAGGCAGGTAGATCAGTGAAATAGAATTAGAGACCCAGAAATGAACCCACACACCTATGGTCACTTGATCTTTGACAAAGGAGCTAAAACCATCCAAAGAAAAAGAGATAGCATAACACACTTGGTATGCACTCATTAATAAGTAGATATTAGTCAAAAAGCTCGAATTACCCAAGATGCACTCCACAGACCACAGGAAGTTCAAGAAAGATGCCTAAAATGTGGATGCCCCCACTTAAAAGGGGAAAAATATTCATAGGAGGGGTTATAGAAGCAAAGTTTAGAGTAGTCACTCAAAGAATGGCCATTCAGACCCTGTCCCACATGTGGCCCATATATACACAGCCACCAAAAGCTACATAAGATTGATGAAGCTAAAAAATGCATGCTGAAAGGGACCTGATATAGATCTCTCCTGAGAGACACATCCAGAGCATGTCCAATACAGAAGTCAATGCTAGCAGCAAACCACTGAACTGAGAACAGGACCCCCTTGGGGGGAATTAAAGGAAGGATTGAAAGAGTTGAAGGAGATTGTAACCCCATAAAAACAACAATGCCAACCAACCAGAGCTTCCAGGGACTAAGCCACTACCCAAAGACTATACATGGAGTGACCTAGGGCTCCAACTGCATATGTAGCAGAGAATAGCCTTGTTGGGGTGCCAGCGGAAGGGGAAGCCCTTGGTCCTGCCAAGGTTGGACCCCCAGTGCAGGGGGATATGGGGGGCAGTAAGGGGGATGTATAGGGGGAATACCGTATGAGGGAAGGGGAGGGGAGGGAATGGGGGCTTATGGACAGGAAACTGGGAAGGGGAATAGCATTTGAAATGTAAGTAAAGAAATATATCTAATAAAACTTTTAAAAAAGAAAGAAAATAAATATATCTGCTCATTCAAAAATTAAATAAAAAAGAAAGAAAAAGAGATAGCATTTTCAACAAATAGTTCTGGTTCAATTGGAGGTCAGCATGTAGAAGAATGCAAATCGATCCATTTATTTTTGCCTTGTACAAAGCTCAAGTCCAAGTGGATCAAGGACCTCCACATCAAACCAGATACACTCAAACTAATAGAAGCACAAGAGGGGAAGAGTCTTGACCACATGGGCATTGGGGAAATTTTCCTGAACAGAACACCAAAGGTTTACACTCTAAGATCAAGAGTCAACAATTAGGACCTCATAAAATTGCAAAGCTTCTGTAAGGCAAAGGACACTGTCATCAGGAGAAAATGGCAACCAAGAGATTGGGAAAAGATCTTTAGCAATCCTACATCTGGTCGAGGGCTAATATCCAAAATATACAAAGAACTCAAGAAGTTAGATTCCAGAGAGACAAATAACCCTATTGAAAATGGGTTACAGAGCTAAACAAAGAATTCTCAGGTGAGAAACATCGAATGGCTGAGAAGCACCTATAGAAGTGTTCAACATCCTTAGAGGCTTTTGTTTTAAAAGATAATTGAGACATTTTTTTTAATGATAGTGTGTCATGTCGTCCAGGCTGGCCTCAGATTTGATATATGAATGAGGTTGACTGAACTCCCGATCTGCCTCCCTCTACATCCCAAGTGCCAGGATTGCCTGTTTGTACCGTCATGTGTACCTGTAATCAAGGCTCAAATAAGTTCAATAGCATTCTTTAGTATCAAATCCAGTAAGTACGGACATGAGGCTGGCTTTAATCTCAGATCATTTCATTGCAAATATTAATTGCTACATTTCCATGTCCTGCATCAGAAATAGGGTTGACTGAGTTCACTGATCATGAAGCCACAACTCTGCTTCCTGCAGCTCTCATACTAATGGGGATTCAATCATGTATATGGGGAAGTGGCAGAACAATGGGGGACTTAAAGGAATAGAGTCACAGACAAAGTGCCACAATGTGCAGAAAACAGGAGCATTCATCAGCTTGTTGGAGTCCAGGAGGCCACATGAAGGCGCCATCCCTGAGGAGACAGGAGAGGAGGAGCTAACGGGGCGGCTGAGGAAGTGGTTAGGAGGCTGAGGAAGTCGTTAGAAGGCTACACAGGTAGTTAGAACACTGAGGAGCTGGTTGGGAGGCTGAGGCTCTAGTTAGGAGTCTGAGAATCTAGGTAGAAAGTTGAGGAGGTAGTTAGGAGTCTGAAGACCCAGTTAGGATGCTGAATAGCTAGTTAGTAGCCAAGGAGTTGGTTAGGAGGCTGGGGAGCTAGTTAACAGGCTGAAGAACTATCCTAGTGGAGAAGAAAAGGAAGCTTTGGACAAGAATCCCGAAAAGATAGTTCTAATCATGAAGGGGCATGTTTTGCCTGAGTCATGACAAGATGACTAGGAGACCAGAGAGGGTGTTTGATAGAAGTGTTCATCAGTCTAGCGACATCTTATGTATGACAATAAGAAGCTTTATTCCATAGAAATGAAGCGGCTGTTTAAGCAGGAGAATAAACTTACTGAATCGTTTTCCTTTAAGATTTCTTTTTTTAATTTTATGTGCAAGGGTGTTTTGCCTATACACATGTCTATGAACCCTATGAATGTCTGGTGCCCATGGAGGACAGAAGAAGTCATGGGATCTTCTCAAACTGAAATTACAGACAATTGTAAGTAGTCAGGTTGGTGCTGGGAGTTGAACCCGAGTCCTCTGGAAGAGCAGGAGGTGTTCTTAACCACTTAACCATCTCTTCAGCACCCACCAAACTGTTTTCTAGGAATAGATCAGCAATTAGGTATAGTGAGCATGGTCTGTAGTAAGATATAAAAGACTTTGAATGTTAGAGAGAGTGGGAATTGATATGTGACAAATTAGTCCTGTGGTTTCAGCAACCTGTAGTTTGCACAGTAGGCAGGTGTATTAGTTACTTTCCTTTTGCTGGCATAAAATACCAATGATCAAAGCAACCTACATAAAAAAGCTTATGTGGAGTTTACTGTTTCAGAGGGCTAGAGTCCATAATGTCAGGAACGGGTGACACATTTGACAGCTGGATCAACATCTGAGAGCTCGCATCCAGAACCACAAACAGGAAGCCGAAAGAGCGTACTGGAAATTTCACATGGGTTTAGAATCCTCCAAAGCCCCTGGTAACACACTTCCTCCAGCTAGGCCATATCCCCTCAGCCTTCCTGACAGAACTACCAACTATGGAACCACCTTAGGCTCAAGTGCCCAAGATTGACGGAAGATAACCACTACAGGAGGGTGAATCCAGCTAGAAAACAAAGCTGAAGTTCAGGACCAGCCTAGGCTACACGAGACCCTATCTCAAAAATTCAAACCTGGGAAACTGGAGTACTTGCTTTGTTAACACCAGGATCTAAGTTTAGTTTCCAGATCTCGTGTGAGAAATCTAGGTATTAGGAGCACGTGTTTGTAATCCCTGCACTGGGGAGACCGAGGCACAGGGGTCTCTAGGATTTGCTGGAGAGTCAATCCAGTCAAATAAGCAGTTCCAGGTCTCAGTGAAAAGCCTGGTCTCAGACATCAAGGTAAATAACTCATGAGAAATGACATCTGACGTTGACCTCTGGCTTCCACAAGCATGCACACACACATAGACACACATATAGACACACATGTGGAGAAGAAGCATGAGTAATTATGTCTGCTAAGGGTGGGTTGGTGACAGAGTATTTGCTCAGCATATGCAAAGCCTTGATGCCATCACCAATACCGCAAGTGAATAAATTGGAAATGAGTGATGGGAAGAACTCTCAGGTAAGTAGATCCTTTTGCCTGAGTGGATCTGCATGCATTCTGACATTGAGAAGGACCTTGTCAGTCATCGATAACATCATAGCTGAAGAGTATGGTAATAAATATCTTCATGGCTCTGACCTAAAGGAGCATAGATTCTATGCATATGAAGTGTAGTAAAACACAGGAAAGTCCCAGGATATCATAGGAGAGACCTTGATCAACAGACAACTTCCTTTATTCGGACAAGCACAGAGGACAAGAACTTAGATCCCCAGTAATCAGTTTGCAAGGCTGTATATTTCTGGTGTAGCCTCAAAGAAAAAAAACACATAATCATCTCATTAGATGCTGAGAAAGCATTTGACAAAATTCAACACCCCTTAATGTTAAAAGGGTTGGAAAGATCAGGAAAATGGTAAATGGGAGTCGGTAAGGGACAGCTGGGAAATAGCAGCATCTGCTTCTCTTTAAAACAAAAAGGATGCTGCTGATAATACAGATCAAAGCTGGCGATGTGAGCAGCGATGGAGAGTCAAGGTGTTTTTGTGTCAACATTAGGTAGGATAAGTAGCTTGCCCAAGATGTGGAATATTTTAGATGTTGTGTTTTTCTGGATTTGGGCGTATTTGAATATGCATATTGACAGATCTAGAGATGAAGGGTGCCAGAGATGTTTCATGTATACATTATACATGAAGCCCAAAGGCAATTTTATGTAACGTTCACAAAACAAAGTTTCATGATGTGGAGGTTTTCATTGTTGCCCCAGTGTTTAAGCTTTGGAACTGTGGTGTAAGGTTTTTCAGGTTAGATGTTCGCAGCCTGGTAATAACATAAAACAGTCCTGTGGCCTTGAGGAACGATTGGAGAGATGCCATTCTGGATCCTCTCACTGACTCCAAATAACGTGAATGATCTTGGGTTCCTTACTACATCTTCCTCCTGCCTCTGTTGTCTCTTTACCTGATGGATGTGGATAATAGCGCTTTCCACCTAAGATTGGTGAATACCTGAGTGGGTGTGATAAAATGCCTGTGTGAGAAGGGCCTGAAATTCAACCACCAAATGCTGGACTCTCTGAGGCAAATCCAATGAACACAGCTCCTTTTCCTGCCTATTTTTCTAACTGGGAAGAAAGCGAGCATACAAAACAATTAGACATCAAATACTGACATAATTGCTGGTTATCTGATCATCTACAGCTCCACAGTGAACCATCTTAAAACTTAGTGCCTTAAAAATATACACACATTTATTCTGCTCATAGAGCTGACATTGTTTTCTTGATAGGGAATGCTCTGCTCTGTAATAGCAGTTGTCAGAACACCTCAGAGGTTGAGAGCCAAACTCCTATGTGTAAAAACATTTGTATTAATTTGGGGGAATTTTATAGAAAATATTTTGATTATATTCATTCTCCCTTCTCAAATTTTCATAAGATTAACCCCAACCTCCCAAACCCATCCAAATTTGCATCTTTTAGTTTTTCTTCTAACTCATTGAGTCCAATAGGGGTTGCTCATATAACTTGAGTGTTCAACTGTACACTAGAGTGTGGTAAATCTAGCAAGGAGATCGCTAATCTCTCCTCACCCAGCAGTGAGCCTTTGTATCTACTTCCTCCCTCCTTGCTTCAGTTTCCTTTAGTTTGAACTCGCACAGCTCACAACCTGTAAGTTCACATGTGCTTCACTGGTGTATCCAGAAAGCAGTTTTCTTGTAGTCCTCACTGTCTGTGTCTCTTACCGTCTTTCTCTCCTTCTCCCACAGTGACCCCTGAGTCTTTTGGGGAGGTGATGTCATGGATGTGTTCTAGTTACGGCTGAGCACTTTTCTTATTCTCTGTGCCTTGCCCAACTGTAGGTCTCTAGGTTCACCACTAGCCACTGTGACAAAAGGCTTCTCTGATGAGGTTTGAGAGAGGTACCATAAGTACAAGTCATTAGGACTCACTTTAATTCTCTGTCCATTTAGTCAACTAATAGTAGGTTCTCCTCTAGGCCCTGTCTAGGAACAAATTTTTGGCCTTCATAATGGTGCTAGACAAGGGTTCCACTTTGTTGAAGGATCCTAAATCCAATCTGAAAGTGGTTGGTTACTCCCAGGATGTGAGTGACACAATTTCAAGCAGGAATCATGTCTTGTCAGGCTGGCCATTCCTGTAGCTTTCAGGGTTCACAGCCTGGTAAGACTGGAGATTACTTTTCTCCTTCACTTACATGCACAAGACCTTTTAGTTCTGTGATGGCTAGCTGGTATGGTTGAAACTTCAGGTAAGAAACAGCTTGATTCAAGAAAAAGGAAGACCAAAGTATGGATGCTTCAGTCCTTCTTAGGAGGGGGAGCAAACATATTCATAGGAAGAAATATGGAGACAAAGTAGGGAGCCAAGACTGAAGTAAAGATCATCCAGAGACTGCTCCACCAGGGGGTCCAGCCCATATACATACAGCCACCAAACCCAGGCAATATTGCCAATGCCAAGAAATACATGCTGACAGGAACCTGATACATCTGCCTCCCGAGAGGCTCAGCCAGAGCATGACAAAAACAGAGGCAGATGCTCGCAGTCAACCATTGTACTGAGAACAGGGTCCCCAATGGAGGAGTTAAAGAAAGGACTGAAGGAGCTAAAGGGGTTTGCAACCCCATAGGAAGAACACAATATCAACCAGATCCCCTAGAGCTCCCAGGGACTAAACCACCATCTTAAGAGTACACAGGGATGGACCTCTGGCTCCAGCTGCTTATGTAACAGAGCGTGGCCTTGTTGGGCATCAGTGGGAGGAGAGGCCCTTGGTCCTGTCAAGGCTCAATGCCCCAGTGTAGAGGAATGTCAGGACAGGAAAGTGGGAGGGAGTGGATGGGTGGGTCGGGGAGCACCCTCATAGATGCAGGAGGAGATAGTGGGTTTCTGGGGGGGAGGGGAGTGTAAATAAAAATATTCAATAAAAGAAAAAAACTGTCAAAAAAGAGAAAAAAGACAAACAAACAAACAAACAAAAAAGAAACAACTTGATTTCCCAGATTTCTGTGACTCAAATATGTGCTGTCTTCAAAAATATGATTTTACAATCAAGTTCTGGCAGGTAATTAAGAGCAAAGGAAATACATGGTAACATTTGAGGGTATATGGGCCCTCACCTGCCAACAAGTGCAAAAGAAGTAACACATCCCTAATATTGTTTTTACTTAATTTGCACCATTATAGGGTAATTTCATTTGAATTCTTTTCATATAAGGGTAGGCTTATATTTTAAGATGCCACCTGCAATAGCACATCCCTTAGTAATAAGTTGCTAATATGTCACACAGTTTTTAATTAAACAAGAACAGATAATAATCCTATGACCAAGCCTCCTGGTTGCATATTAATGAAATTAAAATATGGAGAACTAATGAAATGAAGAGTTGTCTCTTTGAAAAGACTGACAAGCTTAGAAAAATTAACCAAAAAAAGAGAAGATTCAAATTAATAAAATTAAAGATTAAAAGCGAGAAAACCAAAGTCAGAGAATTATAGGTGCATACTTTAAAAAACAGTATATGGGACTGTTTGGAAGAAGGATTGGAGGAGAAAACTATTGTAATAAAATCACAATTTCCAAAAAAAAATCTATATTCCATTTTACTATATTCCATTTACTGCAGTGGGAAGTGCATTGGTCTCATGTAGCCTGCCAAACAGGAAAATGTAAAGGAAATGGATGAATTTCAATGCGTCTATGATCAACCAAAGTCAAATCAGGAGATAAATAATTTAAATAGATTCATAACATAAAATTAGATAGAGGTAGTATTTTAAAATCTCCTGACTGAAAAGACTCAGAGCCAGATGGATTCAGCACAGAATTCTGTCAGACTTTCAAAGAAGAACTAACACTAACAAGCATACTCCTCAAATTATTCTGTAAAATAGAAACTGAAAGAAGGTTTGAAAGTCATTCTACAAACAGTATTACTCTGATACCAAAACCAAAGACAACCACAAATAAGAAAACTAAGGGCCAAGATCTGTAAGGAACATAGTACAAAAACTCACTAAAGTATTTGCAAATCAACTTCAAAATCACATCAAAAGATTATCTACAATATTGGCACTGTCTTAAAGCTACAGGATGGTTCAACATAGACAGAACCATAAATGTAACCCACCACATGAATGGACTCAGGACAAAAACCACAGAATCATCTCAGTAGATGACTTAGATCAACTTTTAGAAGGAAAGGTTTAATGGTTTATAGGTTAGAGCCAGGGCCAGAACCTGGAAGCTGGAAGCTGGGACTGAAGCAGAGACATCGGAGGAACTCTACTTACAGGCCCGGCTACTTTTCTTTCTTTCTTTCTTTCTTTTTTTTTATTAACTTGAGTATTTCTTATTTACATTTCGAGTGTTATTCCCTTTCCCGATTTCCGGGCAAACATCCCCCTAATCCCTCCCCCTCCCCTTCTTTATGGGTGTTCCCCTCCCCATCCTCCCCCCATTGCCGCCCTCCCCCCAACAATCTAGTTCACTGGGGGTTCAGTCTTAGCAGGACCCAGGGCTTCTCCTTCCACTGGTGCTCTTACTAGGATATTCATTGCTACATATGAGGTCAGAGTCCAGGGTCAGTCCATGCATAGTCTTTAGGTAGTGGCTTAGTCCCTGGAAGCTCTGGTTGCTTGGCATTGTTATACATATGGGGTCTCGAGCCCCTTCAAGCTCTTCCAGTTCTTTCTCTGATTCCTTCAACGGGGTCCTATTCTCAATTCAGTGGTTTGCTGCTGGCATACGCCTCTGTGTTTGCTGTATTCTGGCTGTGTCTCTCAGGAGAGATCTACATCCGGGTCCTGTCGGCCTGCACTTCTTTGCTTCATCCATCTTGTCTAATTGGATGGCTGTATATGTATGGGCCACATGTGGGGCAGGCTCTGAATGGGTGTTCCTTCTGTGTCTGTTTTAATCTTTGCCTCTCTCTTCCCTGCCAAGGGTATTCTTGTTCCCCTTTTAAAGAAGGAGTGAAGTATTCACATTTTGATCATCCGTCTTGAGTTTCATTTGTTCTAGGCATCTAGGGTAATTCAAGCATTTGGGCTAATAGTCACTTATCAATGAGTGCGTACCATGTGTGTTTTTCTGTGATTGGGTTACCTCACTCAGGATGATATTTTCCAGTTCTGACCATTTGCCTACAAATTTCATAAAGTCATCGTTTTTGATAGCTGAGTAATATTCCATTGTGTAGATGTACCACATTTTCTGTATCCATTCCTCTGTTGAAGGGCATCTGGGTTCTTTCTAACTTCTGGCTATTATAAATAAGGCTACGATGAACATAGTGGAGCCGGTCTTTTTTATATGTTGGGGCATCTTTTGGGTATATGCCCAAGAGAGGTATAGCTGGATCCTCAGGCAGTTCAATGTCCAATTTTCTGAGGAACCTCCAGACTGATTTCCAGAATGGTTGTACCAGTCTGCAATCCCACCAACAATGGAGGAGTGTTCCTCTTTCTCGATCCTCGCCAGCATCTGCTGTCACCTGAGTTTTTGATCTTAGCCATTCTCACTGGTGTGAGGTGAAATCTCAGGGTTGTTTTGATTTGCATTTCCCTTATGACTAAAGATGTTGAACATTTCTTTAGGTGTTTCTCAGCCATTCGGCATTCCTCAGCTATGTGAATTCTTTGTTTAGCTCTGAACCCCATTTTTTAATAGGGCTATTTGTCTCCCTGCGGTCTAACTTTTTGAGTTCTTTGTATATTTTGGATATAAGGCCTCTATCTGTTGTAGGATTGGTAAAGATCTTTTCCCAATCTGTTGGTTGCCGTTTTGTCCTAACCACAGTGTCCTTTGCCTTACAGAAGCTTTGCAGTTTTATGAGATGCCATTTGTCGATTCTTGATCTTAGAGCATAAGCCATTGGTGTTTTGCTCAGGAAATTTTTTCCAGTGCCCATGTGTTCCAGATGCTTCCCTAGTTTTTCTTCTATTAGTTTGAGTGTATCTGGTTTGATGTGGAGGTCCTTGATCCACTTGGACTTAAGCTTTGTACAGGGTGATAAGCATGGATCGATCTGCATTCTTCTACATGTTGACCTCCAGTTGAATCAGCACCATTTGCTGAAAATGCTATCTTTTTTCCATTTGATGGTTTTGGCTCCTTTGTCAAAAATCAGGAGCCCATAGGTGTGTGGGTTCATTTCTGGGTCTTCAATTCTGTTCCATTGGTCTATCTGTCTGTCTCTGTACCAATACCATGCAGTTTTTATCACTATTGCTCTGTAATACTTCAGCTACTTTTCATATCAGACCTAGGGATGGCATCCACCCATTGTGGGCTGGAACCTCCTACGATAATTAGCAATCTAAAAACTGCCTTACAGCCACAGCCGCATGCCAATCTGACTGAAGAAATTCCTCAGTTGAGGTTCTCTCTTTCCGGATGTGTCAAGTTCACAGTCAAGATTAAACCCTCACAGACGAGTAGGTTGGAAGAGCCAAACTCCTGAGAGGGGACACAGCCAAGCAGCACCAACTTATTAGGAGAATGACTCGAGAAAACACATCTCAAACTTCTTCTCCTCCTGCTGTCCCCTCTCCTTCTAGACTTCTCTATTATAAAAGGACAGAGCAAGGCAACCTGTCAATGTTAATTGACAGAACATATATGATAGAGGAGTGTTGCGAACGACATACAAGAGCATTTGCTCTTCACCTCAAAGGACAGCTGGCTCTGCCCCTTTCTAACCTATGCACAGTTCTCCACAGTTGATGGCTTTTGGCATGGATGCAGGCAGTGAAAACCTCTTCTTCCCTGGGTGGGGGTGGGGGGTAGGGCTGACCATTAGGAATTTTACCAAGCTCCAGTAAATATATGACCAATACAACATGAACTTGTTTTTTCCTCTTTTGGGGAGGGGAGAAGGAATGGGGAAGGGACAGAAACAGGAAGACTAGCGGTCCAATTAGGGTACAAAATGTGAGATTCTCAACTAATTAATTAAAAAATAAAATAAAAATAAAAGGGAAAGCTAATATAAAATATACTTTGAAGAATCTGGTTTCATCCAAATGACCAGCCGTGTGCCTTCTAAAAAAAAAAAATAATAACTATGGCTATCTTATCCTCAATACATTGTTTGTCACTCTGCTGGATTGAGACACCCATCTACTGCCTCCTTTTGGTCCTAAAAAGAAGGAAGGGGACATACAGAATCAGGCCTTTCTCCTGGAGACATTACTTCAAACAGAAGTGTGGACAGCCAAAGGCATTGTTCACTCCATCACTGGGAGGTCAGAATGCGCAAAAATAACAAGACCATAGTTGTATGAGTGGCATAGAGGACACAGATTTTATTCTGCATTAAACTAATACCACAATCCATCAGTTTTAGGCATATCAAAGAAAGAAATATAAAATACAAGATGTTTAATAGGATTTCTGTATTTCCCACATTCACAAATATTACAAGAAGATCTACATTGTGCAGGAACGTCTCAATCTTACTCTGTCCAGATCCTACCAGAACCTGACATTCTACAGGGCAACTTTTCAAATAAGCAGCCAGGAATGGACAAGAGCCAAGTGTACTGTGCAAACAACAATAATTCTCATTCCATTCTCTTACAGATTGACATGTGCTCCCTGCAATCTCTTAGTTTAGCAAGAGGAAGATGAAGGAGCTCAAAAGGCAATCCATCGACATAGGGAGGAGGGTAGCACTGAGAATGCCGAATAGGTCTGTGGCCATACTACCCTAAGCATTCCCAATCTCATCTGAGAATGGCGAGTGGTGGTTGGCCATCTAAGGGAGCCCACCCAGACTTCCATAGATTGATCGTCTCCTCTTTGTATGACTACTCTGTATCCAATCTGTAGCATTTCTTCATGTATCTGTTTATTCTTCTCTCTTCTCAAAGGACACAGTCAATTCCTCATGGTGCAGGCCATACATTTCTATCTCCGTAAATATTAGCAGCTAGCTTCCTCATTTTAAAATCTTTATGTATGTGATCATATGTATAGGTGTCAGATAGTCACATGACATAGTGCACATGTGTAGGTCAGAGGACAACCTCTGGCGTGGGTCCTCGTCTTCCACTAAGCCATATTCAAATTATAGTATCTGACTTCTTGAGCAGTGGGCAAATAGTAGAGTGGTGTGAAACAGTCAACCTGTCAGCTATTGAGTGATATAGACTGAGGCAGCTATGGTGATAATCTAAGCATTAGCTATTCTTACCACTTTTTTAGGGAAGGGGTTTCATTCTATAACCCAGGCTGGCCTGGAGTTCCATGTGTAACCCAGGATAGCCTGTACTCAAAACTATCCTCTTATTTTAGCCTCCTGGTTGCAGGGACTACATGCATGAACCATTACGCCTGGGTTTTCTCCTCACTTTCAATGCTGTGTGACAAATGGTATGGCAGTTAAGACCCATAGCATTCTGGCCAGACTAGTATAAACTGGATCAAATTCCTGCAAGAAAGCCAGAAACTGAGTGGAAAAAAAGAACCTCCATTCGGATATCAGCTCCACCTGCATGATTTTGCTCAACTTGGTTACTGTACCTGGGTCTTTGCCAACTGGGTTCAATAACGAGCTGACTATACTTTGTAGAGTGGATAGAGAATGAGGTGAAATATAAGCTTTTGGAACAATATCTGGCATATAGCAAGACCTACATTCCCTTGGGCTCTTATTAATAAGCATTGAGATTTCCATGATTAATGCTAATACTTATACTTGAATACTGCTCCAACTCCTATAGTCTTTGAGACAAGTGAATCTTAGTGGCCCCACATCCCAAATGCTTGCTGTTATGCCCTTAATAGACATGCAGTCAAAGAAATGGCTGTTTCTCATCTATCCACTAGATGACAAAGTAGGGACTAGATACTTTTTACCTGTTATGTACATTTTAAGTCATCATATCATAGACAACAAGAGCCCCATCCTTTGTCTGTAAAAAGCAAAGCATAAAGTGAAATTTCCTTCTAGCAATGCAATTGGAAATGGTGGACTTTGGAATCCAACCTGGATCACTGTAGTCTCAGCCTCTAGTGAACCCTGCAACCTCCCTCTGGGTTCCAGTCACTACATGTGAGCTGCATTTTCCATCCAGGCAAAATGTACTTGTTCCCTCCTGCTCAGTTCCCCGACTCACTCTCATTTATTAAGCCTAAAGTGACTTTTATTCTATTATTGTTTCATAGTGGGATGAATGAGCCTGTCTTTAGCATGAGAGCTATAGGACTATGGCTCCTGTCTGTGGACTATGTTTCCCTAAGTAAGTTAAATTAAATCATTTAATTGATAAACAGAGACAGCAAGTCTCAGACAGGCAGTGTCTTAGATCGTGTTGCCCTGGAAATCAAAAGCTAAATCTGAAACTTTTTGTCTTACAAAGTGTGGCCAGGATCAGGGTACTGTAGAAGAGACAGGTGGCATGGGTATGATCAGACTGTCAAGTTGATCGTCCACAGTGGACAGCAGGGCCTTATTCCCCAGCTGTCTACTCTAGAGAAGAACTTCAGGATGGCTGAGTATGTTCCACCAATGTCTGTTCTCCACCTCCCACTGATATGGTACAAGCCTTCTCTATGTCATGTGGTATTAATCACCCTGTACTGCCAGGTCCCTTCTGAGTATCAGGCAGGTTTTCCACAAGCATAGCAGGTTGTTGACCCAAAGAGGCCTGGGACAGGAAACTTACCTGGGCTATCAATGTTACAGTAATGAAGAAGGCCCAGCATGGGCAGCATTACTAAGGACCTTGTCAGAAATGCAAACACCGAGGCCTTATCCAGGACTCATAGACGACCCAGACTTAGCTCCCTCTGTGTTTACTAACTTTTCAAATAATTCTAAGGCACACTGGAACCTGAGAACATTACACTTTAGAATTCTGAGACAGGACAAAAGAAGTATATTAGCAAAAAATAGTTAAGTACTCCAGAATCCTTGCAATAGCAGATCCGATTAATTTTAGAGCCCAGTGAGGAGGCACTTTGAACTTTTTCCTTTACCTCAACTCTTACATCCAGCATAGCCCTTCTCATTCTGTTCTCATTCACACCAGTATCTACAGCTTCCCTGATCTAACAGGGATGCTTTGGCCCCAGACCTAATTTTTCTTTATTCTTTTCTTTAAAAAAAAAACTATTTAGACTTTCATAGAAAATTTGCTAATGACTAAACAGACTCAAGAAACAGATCCATAGGAATAGAGTCAGTTGAGTTTCAATACAATTGCAAAGGCTATTCAAGTGAGTCTTTCAGGATATATAATAATTTGATAGCCATACACATTAAAAACAAAACAAAACAAACAACCTCTGCCCTGTATCTTGATCCTTAAAACACTAACTCAGAGTAGGTGTCTTATTTAATAAAAATGTTATACAAAAATGCAGAAGCAAATATTTCATAAGGATTGTGCCATTTGCTTAAGTAAAAGGTTCTTAGACATTATAGCAAAAACACAATCCATGAACTAATAAGGTTGGTAAAGAATATTTCATTAAAATTAAAGATATTTGATATGTGGAAGGCAATATTCAACAAATGGAAGGGCAAGCTGGAAACTGGAAGAAACATGCAGGACATATATCTAACAAAAATATTAGAATATATTTTAAAGCCTTTTAATGCCATTGATGAGACAAGTAACCCAATATTTTTAAAAATGGGGGAAAGGTAGAATGAGCACTTTGCTAAAAGAAATACAGGTGGGAGATAAGCAAATGAGAAAATGCCTAGCTTTATCAGCCACTAAGATAATGGACATAGAAGTTGTGAGCTCGCCATATGCCCCTGATTGAAAAGCTAGAAATCCTATAGAGTTGCTCAAAGACAGCATTCCTCAGAGCCACTGGACCCATCATGCATTGGTGGTAGGGATAGAAAATAATACAGATGCTCCAAAAATATCTCAGCAATTTCTTATAGAATTTCTGCATAGTAGGCTACAGAGACAACTCAGCAGTTAAGAGAACATATTGCTCTTAAAGAAGATCCAAGTTCAATCCCCAGCACCCATATACAGCAGCTCAGACCATCTGTAACTCTAAGCTCCAAGGATTCTAATGCTGCCTTCTGGACTCCTGCATGTATGTTCACATAAACATATAACCTCAAACACATGAATAAAATGAAATAAAAAAATAAAAATATATGGCACAACCAAGAAATCACACTATGTTTATTACGGATAAATAAAAGCATATATCTATTCTGTACATGGATGTGGCTGGTAGATCTATTCAAGATTGCCCCAGATTAAATCAGAAGTGATCTCCTTCAACATACAAATGAGTAACTCAAGTGGGTACCACATAGTATCACATCAGTTTGTGAATGAAACAAATGTCTAGAGTCGCAACTTACATAAACCTTAAATACTTGAGTAAATGCAGCCAATCTAGAATAGTTGCCATTCATATGACATTATGACAATGACTAAATTACCAAGGACTAGGGTTCATGGGGAGGGGTTGATGATAAGCATCAGGACAGAAGAGTGAGACGATGGAGTCATCCCGTCATTATTGTGAACAAATGGCACAAATGCATGTGTGTGCTAAATCTGAGACTCTTGCGTTTTAAAAAGAGGGGGTATAGCCTACTCAAAACAAAAGACAAACGAGTGTAGAATATGGGGCCTTTGCCCCTATTAAGTTCCCAGCTATAACTCTCACTGAGTAGACAGAGAGGGTCACACACAGAAAAACAAGTTCTCTGTGGCTCAGTTTGACAATCTGAAAACAGGGATCCTTCCTGTCTCGTACGTAAAGTTCTAGAAAGCTTAGTTGGCAAGATATGAGGAAAGCTTGACAGGAAAAGTAAATATAATAACAAGAAATATGTATTATTCAGTATAATGCAATTGTTGCACTGAATGGGTTTTATTTTGGTGTTTGAAAGTTTCTCTCTTCAGGGGTCCAGGGACGGGTCATTTGCGGTTGATTCAAACACCCTGTTTCTCTCAGAATCTTCCTCATCTGCACAGTCAGAGGGCTTTATGAATTTTGTAGTTTATTCCATGTGCCCTTGAGATCATTTGTCCATATTTAATTGTCAATTCCCTAGTTTCAAGGATTTTTGACATCTAATAGTTTAAAATAGTTTATAGTGTGATGTGAGTGTCCAAACCAGAGTGTAACAGTGAAATGGGGCTATGTGCTCTAACCCTGTATAATTTTAGTTCTTCCCAGCTTATCTTGAGGAAAATAACATTGAGGGAGTGAATTGTAATTCTTGATATACAAACAAACAGTGTGCAGACTGTTTCTCAGTGGAATTTGCACAGTGGTTCTTTTCCTTTCCTGTCCTATGATTTTTGAAGTGACCCCTCCTTCGTATTACTTTCATGTCCTTGCCTGCAGCCTCCCTCCAACCCCACTATGCTGCACAGTGAGAGGACAGCCTCTGGTATTCTGTCTGAATCTCTCCTCTTTCCTTCAGAAATGCATTGGTAGCTTTCTTGAGCACATTTCTCACTGGAGATAATTGTGGTGACATGTCCTTGAAACCTTTCTATGGAGAGTGGAATGCCACCCTAAGCTTCTTGGAATCTGAACAAAAGGATTTCTTTTCAGCATCCAGTAGCACAACCACCATAGTCAGATGTCTGTTCAACAGCTTAATAATCATAGAGGAAACATCGTTTGTGCCATGCATGATGGGTGCAAGCATGAGTGAGACACAACCATGGCAGTCTGGCAATCCTCAGGCCCTGCTTATGGTAGTGTTAATTGTTAAATGAAGCAAGGCTTGAAAAGGGAGCTGACTATTAGGATCAAAGCCAAAGATATACCTATGATTCCACTTGTGGGTGTATTCCTAAAGGAACCTAGGCTCATATACTCCAAGAAACGCATATAAAAACATTACCAAAGCAATGCTTGACACAACCCAAACTTTTAATAAGTCAGCTGACATCTATCTATGCCCAGATGAATTCAGGGATATACACTATACGGTGGAACAAAAATGAAGATTAATTAATGACAGCTATGCACAGCATGGATTCATTTCACAGAGTTGAGAAAGGCTAGACATTGAAGAACATAAAGTACATGCAATATACAAACCTCCGAAAGACATAATTGGCCTATAACTCTCATTCCATGAGGCAAATCAAAGCTTCTTACATTTTTTATCGTCATGATTGCTTCTCTCCTGACAAATTCTTATGTAACTCCAGATGTATAGGTACTTAAAATAAGTACATACACATACATACACAGAAACAAAAATAAAATAGTCGTACAAGGATTTTTGCAGATACTCATAAATTATTTAAAAACATTTTTCTTATACACATACAATTTTATTATTAGCTAACAGTGAAAGCAAATTTGCATGGTAATGAGATGGATGTGTTTGTTTATACAGAAGGAGTTAAGTCTTGGCTGAATAGTTCACACTGCGGGACATAAGGCACTGTCAATCATTGAGAGTTGGTGGATATTTTGATCTTACACTCATCAATGTTGAGCAGGACTCTACATAAATCCATGGTACAAAATGGCAATATTCTTAGGGCTATTTCAGAGATCACTCAGTGGTTAAGTGCCAGGTCTGATCATGGCAGCACATCATTGTAACTCTAGCCCACAACACCTTTAAAAGCCAAACATTTCTGACAATGCACAAATGAGAGAAAAAGATGCCACGACCGTCTTTCTGCATCCGACTTGCTTACGCTGGGTGGTTTGTGGGCACTCATCTCTCCTCACTCAACTGTTTCATTTACCCTGTGTGCACCCTTCCTATATACCACACAACGAGATGTTTTTAAATGGCAAATTATTAAGATACAGACACAGAGGCCTTCACGCTTGCCCTTCTTTGCCCTCTGAATGAGGAATGCATGGAGCAGCTATGAAGGATTATAAAATGCAAACCACAGCAAAAGGAATGAGGGGGAGACAGGAATCCCGGTTCCCAAACCAAGGTGAGTTGAACTGGCGGCCTTGCAAGTAAAGCTTGTGAGGCAGTGTCAACACTAATGGAGCATCCAGAGGATGCCTCCTACCTGCTCTAGGCAGTGGAAAGGAAACTTGTAACTGTAAGAAGGTCAAAGAGAGTGTCAATCCCTATTTTATCCTTTGTCTCCAGTCTCTCATAATTGTCACCTCCACTTCTGTTGGTGGCAGAAGCCATGGGAGAAAGCCAAGGGAGCCAAAGTTCTGAGGGGCAATTTAGCCCTCTTATCAAGAGATCTCCAGTCCTACGAAGACAGAAAAACGCTGATTGCTTCATTTGATTTTTTTTTATTTATGTGTTGTATGTATATTGATACTTTGTCTGATGTACATCTGCACACCAGAAAATGGCATTAAACAGTTTCGAGCTGCCATGTGGGCAGTGGAAATTGAGCTCAGGTACTTCGGCAGAGCAATGAGTACTCTTTTCTTTTTTTCAGTATTCAAATTTATTTTTTATTTTTATTGGATATTTTATATATTTACACTTCAAATGTTATCCCCTTCACCTCTGCTCCCATTCTCCCTCTCCCTCCTGCTGCTTCTATGAAGATGCTCCCACTCCCATCTACCCACTTCCATCTCAATACCCTGGCCCTCCCTACACTGAGGAAACAAGCCTTCACAGGATCAAGCACTTCTCCTCCTATTGCTGCCGGACAATGCCATCCTCTGCTACATATGTAGCTGGAGCCATGGGTCCATCTATGTGTGCTCTTTGGTTGGTGGTTTAGTCCCTAAGAGCTCTGGGAGGTTCTGGTTGGTTGATATTATTGTTCATCCTATGGGGCTGAAAACCCCTTCAGCTCCTTCAGTCCCTTCTCTAACTCCTCCATTGGGGTCCCAGTGCTCAGTTTGATGGTTATGTGCAAGCATCCTCATCTGTATCAGTAAGGCTCTGCCAGAGCCTCTCAGGAGACATCCATATCAGACTCCATATATAAAGATACATCATATCTGTACAGCATGGCCTAAGACAAAAGAGTCTTTACAGTAGCCAGACAAAAACATTTCCTACAGGGAAGCAATAGTTTAAATGATTGGAGTTCTCTTCAGACATCCTGGGAAAGGGACTATTAGAATCATAAAAGGTTAGAACTATAGAACTTATTGCTTTATTAAGAATATAATACAATCAAATGTATTACATATTTGCCGTGGGAGGAAAATTAATGCTATCTAATCCTATTATACAATGATGTATGATACTGCATATTTAGATGAAAAATAATTTTCTCAAGTTTTAAGTTATGAGATCTATATCCAGTAATGGATGTCAGAACTGAAGCTACAAGAAAGGCATTCTTGATGAAGAACCAGGAGAATTCTGTCACACTGCATTCGCAAGCAATCTCCTTTAAAGAAACTGCTAAGAGAAGCTCAGAAACTTGTAATATAAAGAAGAAAGAGATGAAAGGGATGAAGCAGTTACGAGAAAACTTGCTTTGTAAATGCAGGGGCCTGGGTTCAAATCAGATTTTATCAAAATGGCCAGGTCTAGTGGTGTGCACTTGTAATTCATGTGCTGGGGAAGTGGAGGCAGCTGGGTCCCTTGGGTCCACTGGACAGCAACTCTAGACTAATTGGTGGAATTTAGATTAGTGATAATTAATCCCTATCTCAAAGTAGAGGGAATTGTACATGCAAAATGGCATCCTATGATATTTTTTGTTGTTAGAGGTAGAATTCTGATTGTTTGACTATCTTGTTTTGGGTTTGTTGCACGAAGATTACTTTCATTCCTGTTTTTTCTAGGGTATGGTTTCCCTCTTTGTGTTGGAGTTTTCCATCAATTATCCTTTGTAGGGCTGGATTTGTGGAAAGATATTGTATAAATTTGGTTTTGTCACGGAATATCTTGGTTTCTCCATCTATGGTCATTGAAAGTTTTGCTGGATATAGTAGCCTGGGCAGGTATTTGGCTGGCATTTGAGTTCTCTTAGGGTCTGTATGACATCTGCTTAGGATTTTCTAGCTTTAATAGTCTCTAGTGAAAAGTCTGGTGTAATTCTGATAGGTCTGCCTTTATATGCTACTTGACCTTTTCCTCTTACTGCTTTTAATATTCTTTCTTTGTTTTGTGCAATTGGTGTTTTGACTATTATGTGACAGGAGGAATTCTTTTCTGGTCCAATCTGTTTAGAGTTCTGTAGGCTTCTTGTATGTTCATGGGCATCTCTTTCTTTAGGTTAGGGAATTTTTCTACTATAATTTTGTTGAAGATATTTACTGGCCCTTTGAGTAGGGAATCTTCATTCTCATCTATGATAATTTCATTAGATGCTGAGAAAGCATTTGGCAAAATTCAACACACCTTCATGATAAAAGATCAAGAATTCAAGGTCCATACCTAAACATGATAAATATATAAAATATCCAAGAAAAATAAAATTAGTTTTAAAAAGAAAAATAGCTCTCTCTCTCTCTCTCTCTCTCTCTCTCTCTCTCTCTCTCTCTCTCCCGCCCCTCTCTGTATCTCACACATAGAAATACACAAACACATGTACTCATTTTAAAAAAAGAAAAAAGATATGTTGAAGAAGTAACGAATGTGATAATTGGCTTGATTAACTCTTATACCAAGGTATATGCAGATCAAAATATCTCGTCATATCTCATAAATATATATGGTTGTTCATTGTTAATTAAAAATAGAAAATATCAAAAAGGAAAAAATATAACAAAAGAAAAAATATTATAACAGTATAATGACCAATTCTTTCCTACTGAGTTTTGTAAAATATATTTGACACTTAAAAGTAAAAACATAGTACACTTTTGTGGCTGGAATTTTTTTTTTACTGAATTCAATTCAATATATTAGACAGTATGAAGAAGTTGTGGGATCACTATGACAGTAAGGCTCCTACATTCTATGTGACTTGATGGAAACCAACTGTGAGTAAGCAGTGAATGGTAAGGTGCATCCAGTTTAATCCCTTTCCTAAGGACTAAACTTACTATGAAAGATGTACTAAAAAACTAAGCAAATAAATTTAAGAAGAATACTTAGAACATTCAGACATCTCAAAGAGAAGATAGGTAAACAAAAAAGAAAGAAAATTCAAAAATAAAAAGATGAATCCAAATTAAATGATATCAATAATTGCAATCAATATAAATGGTCCAAAGACACTATGTAAATTATAAAGTTACCAAAAATGATTATAGATACATTAACTAATTATGCTATATAGAAGAAAGTAACTTTAAATATAGTGACATAAGGAGCTAGAAGAATGACTCAGTGGTTAAGAAGTCCTAGCATTTATTTCCTGCAATTCTAGCTCCAAAATATGTGAGGCCTTCTTCTGGCCTCTGTGTACACTGCACACATGTGTACAAACTCACACTCAGATACCCACTTATACACATAAAATATAAAACATTTAAAAATAAATATGTATGTATATGTACACATATATATAGAGAAAAGCAGAGTTAGAAATTGATTTGTGAAACAAACACTATTAAAAATAATGCTAGAGAGGTTGGGGATTTAGCTCAGTGGTAGAGCGCTTGCCTAGGAAGCGCAAGGCCCTGGGTTCAGTCCCCAGCTCCGAAAAAAAGAAAAAAAATAATGCTAGAGAGGGCATAAATGGACTTTGAAACAAAGAAAGTCACTGAGGATAAAGAGATATACACAATGATAAAATGATCAATTAAAAATTATAGTCAAGAGATCTTCCTGGTTGCTGCCACCGCAGAGAGCCCGTGGGCAGCACCCCGCGAGCGAACTTGAGCCTCGGGACGACAGGTAAGACCAACTTTTCTGCTGCAAGAAAGCGGCCTGGTGATCTCGGGACACACGGAGGCAGAAATCCTCTGGGACCCGGGTACGTCCTGTGTTTACGGAAGTCCCACACCCGGGATCCCGGCCTGCAGCAGCTCTTCTGCTCCCAAAACCCGTGGGAGAGACCTCACCGCCTGGTCAGGTGGGCACTCCTGAGGCTGCAGAGCGGAAGAGACCACCAACACTGCCCACCCCTGCCCACATCCCTGGCCCAAGAGAAACTGTATAAGGCCTCTGGGCTCCTGTGGGAGAGGGCCCAGGAGCGGCAGGACCCCTGCCTGAGACACCGCCGGAACCTGAAGGAAACAGACCGGATAAACAGTTCTCTGCACCCAAATCCCGTGGGAGGGAGAGCTAAACCTTCAGAGAGGCAGACACGCCTGCGAAACCAGAAGAGATTGCTCTCTGCACACATTACTGATTCCAGAGGAAAACACCAAAATACATCTCAAACCCTGGTGCACAGAGGCTCCCGGAAGGGGCAGCGCAGATCTTCCTGGTTGCTGCCACCGCAGAGAGCCCGTGAGCAGCACCCCGAGAGCGAACTTGAGCCTCGGGACCACAGGTAAGACCAAGTTTTCTGCTGCAAGTGACCTGCCTGGTGAACTCAAGACACAGGCCCACAGGAACAGCTGAAGACCTGTAGAGGGAAAAACTACACACACGAAAGCAGAACACTCTGTCCCCATAACTGGCTGAAAGAAAACAGTAAAACAGGTCTACAGCACTCCTGACACACAGGCTTATAGGACAGCTTAGCCACTGTCAGAAATATCAGAACAAAGTAACACTAGAGATAATCTGATGGCAAGAGGCAAGCACAGGAACACAAGCAACAGAAACCAAGACTACATGGCATCATCGGAGCCCAATTCTCCCACCAAAACAAACATGGAATACCCAAACACACCAGAAAAGCAAGATCTAGTTTCAAAATCATATTTGATCATGATGCTGGAGGACTTCAAGAAAGACGTGAAGAACTCCCTTAGAGAACAAGTAGAAGCCTACAGAGAGGAATCGCAAAAATCCCTGAAAGAATTCCAGGAAAACACAATCAAACAGTTGAAGGAATTAAAAATGGAAATAGAAGCAATCATGAAAGAACACATGGAAACAACCCTGGATATAGAAAACCAAAAGAAGAGACAAGGAGCTGTAGATACAAGCTTCACCAACAGAATACAAGAGATGGAAGAGAGAATCTCAGGAGCAGAAGATTCCATAGAAATCATTGACTCAACTGTCAAAGATAATGTAAAGCGGAAAAAGCTACTTGTCCAAAACATACAGAAAATCCAGGACTCAATGAGAAGATCAAACCTAAGGATAATAGGTATAGAAGAGAGTGAAGACTCCCAGCTCAAAGGACCAGTAAATATCTTCAACAAAATCATAGAAGAAAACTTCCCTAACCTAAAAAAAGAGATACCCATAGGCATACAAGAAGCCTACAGAACTCCAAATAGATTGGACCAGAAAAGAAACACCTCCCGTCACATAATAGTCAAAACACCAAACACACAAAATAAAGAAAGAATATTAAAAGCAGTAAGGGTAAAAGGTCAAGTAACATATAAAGGCAGACCTATCAGAATCACACCAGACTTTTCGCCAGAAACTATGAAGGCCAGAAGATCCTGGACTGATGTCATACAGACCCTAAGAGAACACAAATGCCAGCCCAGTCTACTGTACCCTACAAAACTCTCAATTAACATAGATGGAGAAACCAAGATATTCCATGACAAAACCAAATTTACACAATATCTTTCTACAAAGCCAGCACTACAAAGGATAATAAATGGTAAAGCCCAACATAAGGAGGCAAGCTATACCCTAGAAGAGGCAAGAAACTAATCGTCTTGGCAACAAAACAAAGAGAAGAAAAGCACACAAACACAACCTCACATCCAAATATGAATATAACAGGAAGCAATAATCACTATTCCTTAATATATCTCAACATCAATGGCCTCAACTCCCCAATAAAAAAGACATAGATTAACAAACTGGATACATAACGAGGACCCTGCATTCTGCTGCCTACAGGAAACACACCTCAGAGACAAAAGACAGACACTACCTCAGAGTGAAAGGCTGAAAACAACTTTCCAAGCAAATGGTCAAAAAAAAAAGCAAGCTGGAGTAGCCATTCTAATATCAAATAAAATCAATTTTCAACTAAAAGTCATCAAAAAAGATAAGGAAGGACACTTTATATTCATCAAAGGAAAAATCCACCAAGATGAACTCTCAATCCTAAATATCTATGCCCCAAATACAAGGGCACCTACATACGTAAAAGAAACCTTACTAAAGCTCAAAACACACATTGCACCTCACACAATAATAGTAGGAGATTTCAACACCCCACTCTCATCAATGGACAGATCATGGAAACAGAAATTAAACAGAGACGTAGACAGACTAAGAGAAGTCATGAGCCAAATGGACTTAACGGATATTTATAGAACGTTCTACCCTAAAGCAAAAGGATATACCTTCTTCTCAGCTCCTCATGGTACTTTCTCCAAAATTGACCATATACTTGGTCAAAAAACGGGCCTCAACAGGTACAGAAAGATAGAAATAATCCCATACATGCTATCGGACCACCACGTGCCCAAAAACTGGTCTTCAATAACAATAAGGAAGAATGCTCACATATACGGGAAATTGAACAATGCTCTACTCAATGATAACCTGGTCAAGGAAGAAATAAAGAAAGAAATTAAAAAACTTTTTAGAATTTAATGAAAATGAAGGTACAACATACCCAAACTTATGGGACACAATGAAAGCTGTGCTAAGAGGAAAACTCATAGCGCTGAGTGCCTGCAGAAAAAAACAGGAAAGAGCATATGTCAGCAGCTTGACAGCACACCTAAAAGCTCTAGAACAAAAAGAAGCAAATACACCCAGGAGGAGTAGAAGGCAGGAAATAATCAAACTCAGAGCTGAAATCAACCAAGTAGAAACAAAAGGACCATAGAAAGAATCAACAGAACCAAAAGTTGGTTCTTTGAGAAAATCAACAAGATAGATAAACCCCTAGCCAGACTAACGAGAGGACACAGAGAGAGTGTGTCCAAATTAACAAAATCAGAAATGAAAAGGAGACATAACTACAGATTCAGAGGAAATTCAAAAAATCATCAGATCTTACTATAAAAGCCTATATTCAACAAAACTTGAAAATCTACAGGAAATGGACAATTTCCTAGACAGATACCAGTACCGAAGTTAAATCAGGAACAGATAAACCAGTTAAACAACCCCATAACTCCTAAGGAAATAGAAGCAGTCATTAAAGGTCTCCCAACCAAAAAGAGCCCAGGTCCAGATGGGTTTAGTGCAGAATTCTATCAGACCTTCATAGAAGACCTCATACCAATATTATCCAAACTATTCCACAAAATTGAAACAGATGGAGCACTACCGAATTCCTTCTATGAAGCCACAATTACTCTTATACCTAAACCACACAAAGACCCAACAAAGAAAGAGAACTTCAGACCAATTTCCCTTATGAACATCGACATGTAAAATACTCAACAAAATTCTGGCAAACCCAATCCAAGAGCACATCAAAACAATCATCCACCATGATCAAGTAGGCTTCATCCCAGGCATGCAGGGATGGTTTAATATCTGGAAAACCATCAACGTGATCCATTATATAAACAAACTGAAAGAACAAAACCACATGATCATTTCATTAGATGCTGAGAAAGCATTTGACAAAATTCAACACCCTTCATGATAAAAAGTCCTGGAAAGAATAGGAATTCAAGGCCCATACCTAAACATAGTAAAAACATAGTAAAAGCCATATACAGCAAACCAGTGGCTAACATTAAATAAATGGAGAGAAACTTGAAGCAATCCCACTAAAATCAGGGACTAGACAAGGCTGCCCACTCTCTCCCTACTTATTCAATATAGTTCTTGAAGTTCTAGCCAGAGCAATCAGACAACAAAAGGAGATCAAGGGGATACAGATCGGAAAAGAAGAAGTCAAAATATCACTATTTGCAGATGATATGATAGTATATTTAAGTGATGCCAAAAGTTCCACCAGAGAACTACTAAACCTGATAAACAACTTCAGCAAAGTGGCTGGGTATAAAATTAACTCAAATAAATCAGTAGCCTTCCTCTACACAAAAGAGAAACAAGCCGAGAAAGAAATTAGGGAAACGACACCCTTCATAATAGACCCAAATAATATAAAAGTACCTTGGTGTGACTTTAACCAAGCAAGTAAAAGATCTGTACAATAAGAACTTCAAGACTCTGAAGAAAGAAATTGAAGAAGACCTCAGAAGGTGGAAAGATCTCCCATGCTCATGGATTGGCAGGATTAATATAGTAAAAATGGCCATTTTACCAAAAGCGATCTACAGATTCAATGCAATCCCCATCAAAATACCAATCCAATTCTTCAAAGAGTTAGACAGAACAATTTGCAAATTCATCTGGAATAACAAAAACCCAGGATAGCTAAAACTATCCTCAACAATAAAAGGACTTCAGGGGGAATCACTATCCCTGAACTCAAGCAGTATTACATAGCAATAGTGATAAAAACTGCATGGTATTGATACAGAGACAGACAGATAGACCAATGGAACAGAACTGAAGACCCAGAAATGAACCCACAACCTATGGGCACTTGATTTTTGACAAAGGAGCCAAATCCATCCAATGGAAAAAAGATAGCATTTTCAGCAAATGGTGCTGGTTCAACTGGAGGTCAACATGTAGAAGAATGCAGATCGATCCATGCTTATCACCCTGTACAAAGCTTAAGTCCAAGTGGATCAAGGACCTCCACATCAAACCAGACACACTCAAACTAATAGAAGAAAAACTAAGGAAGCATCTGGAACACATGGGCACTGGAAAAAATTTCCTGAACAAAACACCAATGGCTTATGCTCTAAGATCAAGAATCGACAAATGGGATCTCATAAAACTGCAAAGCTTCTGTAAGGCAAAGGACACTGTGGTTAGGACAAAACGGCAACCAACAGATTGGGAAAAGATCTTTACCAATCCTACAACAGATAGAGGCCTTATATCCAAAATATACAAAGAACTCAAAAAGTTAGACCGCAGGGAGACAAATAACCCTATTAAAAATGGGGTTCAGAGCTAAACAAAGAATTCACAGCTGAGGAATGCCGAATGGCTGAGAAACACCTAAAGAAATGTTCAACATCTTTAGTCATAAGGGAAATGCAAATCAAAACAACCCTGAGATTTCACCTCACACCAGTGAGAATGGCTAAGATCAAAAACTCAGGTGACAGCAGATGCTGGCGAGGATGCGGAGAAAGAGGAACACTCCTCCATTGTTGGTGGGGTTGCAGACTGGTACAACCATTCTGGGAAATCAGTCTGGAGGTTCCTCAGAAAATTGGACATTGAACTGCCTGAGGATCCAGCTATACCTCTCTTGGGCATATACCCAAAAGATGCCCCAACATATAAAAAGACACGTGCTCCACTATGTTCATCGCAGCCTTATTTATAATAGCCAGAAGCTGGAAAGAACCCAGATGCCCTTCAACAGAGGAATGGATACAGAAAATGTGGTACATCTACACAATGGAATATTACTCAGCTATCAAAAACAACGACTTTATGAACTTCGTAGGCAAATGGTTGGAACTGGAAAATATCATCCTGAGTGAGCTAACCCAATCACAGAAAGACATACATGGTATGCACTCATTGATAAGTGGCTATTAGCCCAAATGCTTGAATTACCCTAGATGCCTAGAACAAATGAAACTCAAGACAGATGATCAAAATGTGAATGCTTCACTCCTTCTTTAAAAGGGGAACAAGAATACCCTTGGCATGGAAGAGAGAGGCAAAGATTAAAACAGAGACTGAAGGACACCCATTCAGAGCCTGCCCCACATGTGGCCCATATATATACAGCCACCCAATTAGACAAGATGGATGAAGCAAAGAAGTGCAGAAGTGTAGATCGCTCCTGAGAGACACAGCCAGAATACAGCAAATACAGAGGCGAATGCCAGCAGCAAACCACTGAACTGAGAATAGGACCCCCCCTTGAAGGAAGCAGAGAAAGAACTGGAAGAGCTTGAAGGGGCTCGAGACCCCATATGTACAACAATGCCAAGCAACCAGAGCTTCCAGGGACTAAGCCACTACCTAAAGACTATACAAGGACTGACCCTGGACTCTGACCTCATAGGTATCAATGAATATCCTAGTAAGAGCACCAGTGGAAGGGGAAGCCCTGGGTCCTGCTAAGACTGAACCCCCAGTGAACTAGACTGTTGGGGGAGGGCGGCAATGGGGGAGGGTGGGGAGGGAAAAAATTATAGTCAAAATGTATATATATATATACATATATATATATATATGAGTGGTTTTCAAAAGACAGAAAGCAAAGTGACAGAATGAAGAACAGAAAAAGACAAATCTGTAGCTTTAGTCTGACATTTTTTAACTCCACTTAGCAATAAATAGTCAATAATAGAAAGGAACAACATCGGAGAACTGAATAGGCATGCCAGGAACTGGATCTAATGGATATCGTAAAACAATCCATTTAATATCAAGATATGTTTTCCTGTACAAATGAAATGCTAAGATATGACTACATTCTCAACCATAAGGTGGACTTTAACAGGCTAACAAGGACAAAATCATATGTCATGTGATCTGTGACTATAATGGAAATAAACAATAGTAAAAAGTCCAGGAAATTCCAATATACTTCTATACAGCTACCATGATTCTAAGTAATCAATAGATGCAAGATAAAGTTTCAAGAGAAGATGATCATGGACTGAATGAAAATATACCAAATTTGTGAGCTGCTGCTAGAATTATAATTAGAGGGAAATGTTAGTTTTCGAAACTTCAGAGAGGTGCTTCAGTAGTTAAGAGCACTCTCTGTTCTTGCAGAGAACTCATTCGATTCCCAGCACTCATGTTGAGTAACCCACGAACTCCAGTTCTAAGCTTGCTGATGCCTTCTTCTGACCCCCATGGTATCTGTTTACATATGTGAATACTCACACGTAGATAAATATAGACATAAATAAATAATAAAAGAAATCCTTCCAAAATAAAGTTTTGAGGCTGAAGATTTGCCTTGTTAGTTAAGGGCACGTGCTACTCTTGTAGAAGACCCATGTTCCATTCCACACACTCATATGGTGACTCACAACAATCTGTAACTCCAGTTCCAGAAGATATGATGACCTCTCTCGCCTCTGTAGCCATCAGAAACACACTTGATACACGAATACAAAGGTGGGAAAACACCCATACACAGAAAAAAAATTAAGTGCTTATGTCAGAAAATATAATACTCTGAAATTTTTGTTTTAGGAAGCTAGGAAAAATAAGAAAGGAGAGTGAACAAAACCCTTAAGATAAGAAGAAAGCACAAATTAATATAGAAACTAGTGAGATTCAAGAGAGTACAATTAATTAAATCAAAAATACTAACTAAAAACAGAAGGCACAAATTACCAATATAAATCAGAAGGACTATGCCACTTCAGACCCTACAGACATTAAAAGAATAAAATGGGATCACTAGAAACACCTCTCTCCACATGAATTTGACTATGAGGAAGAAATGAACTAATTATTTGTAAAACCACAGACTAGTCAGTAGTTAGCTAGAACAGAATTCTAACTGTGAAGTGTAGTGAATTCAGAGATTAAGCTTATCATGGAAGAGATTGTACACAGATATGGTTTCATTCAAAATTCCACCCAATCATAAAAGAAAGAACTATAATTGATGCTACCAAATCTCTTATATAAAACATAGGCAGAGGGGAAAGCTCCAAGGTTGTTTTCTGAGCCCAGCAACACTTTGACATAAGCAAGGGTCTGCAGCAGGTGATACAGAATCAGAGCACGGCCATGTACCAATAGTCATGAATCTAAAATGGACACAGTGATCTGAGATGACCCAAAAAAGAATATGTCAGAAATAAAGAACTAGAAGCCTTCGCTGAGTAAATGGCTCAGTAGCTGAAGGGCTTATTGTGAAACAGGAAGATCTGAGTTCAAATCCCACCCCCAGAAGCCACATAAAGCTAGTTGTGGTCGTACATATCTATAATTTTAACATTCCTATGGTGAAATGAAAAATGGAGACAGAAGAGAGAATCCCAAGGGGTTGGTAGGGCACCAAAGAGAACAAGATGAGGACTGGCACTCAGTATTGTCCTCTGACTGTGTCTCTTGTATGTTGCAGCATGTGTTAAGCATGTACACACACACACACACATAACATACACACAGAGTCATGTATACACATACATAAACACAGAGACATTTCCATTTTGTTTCTGCTTTGTTTTGTTTTTAATAGAGAACACGTGAGACAACTCTGACTGATGTCTTCATTTTGTACTTCTAGTGGAAAAGCATGCTGGTTAATTTACAGTAGACAGAAGGTTATAGCTCTGGAGCCAGAACTGACGGACTAGATATGGTGAGGGCTTTCTTGTTATATCATAACATAGTGAAAAGTCTCACATGTCAGAGCACAAGAGGGAGCATAACTCCTGTGGTGAGAGGAGCCCATTCATAATTTGGAATCTTCAGGTCTGAATACCTACTATGGATTACATCCTAGTGCTGTTGCATTGGGAATAAAGTTTTCAGAACATGAGTTTGGAAGGACAGTCAGATCAAGAACTAGAAACTCACAAAGGGCTGCAGCTAGAATAGAGTTCATGAAAGAGACTAAGAAATGGTCAGATTTGAGACTCCAATATTAGTGGTTCCAAGAAGCAACAGTATCCACACTGTCAAGTAAAGCAGTATTGTGCAAGACAAGAAAAGTGCCAAAAGGTTCCCATTCAGTTAAGACGGTACTTCAGTTTCTTCCTTTATATACAGAGTCCTCATTTCAAAGGACTCTGTATAAGGAATAAGCACATGGAGCAAAACAGGTTACCGGGCACCAGAAAGTTTCCATAAGTATTAGCTGTAAATATTCTAGTGCCCTTCCTTTCTGCCAACTTCCCTGGCAAGAATCAGAAAGAACACATGTGAAAGCTAAGTGAGGCAAGCAACTGACCCTCACCCCAGCTTATTGCAATGTTAGGACATGATTCTTGCTCTAACACTGAACTCTTCCACATTGAATTAAAGGAATCCTTATGCTAGTGTAGGAGCAATAATCAAATCCTCCTAGAATGATGGGCCTATCCCTTGACTCTGCCACCAGTAGTCTGTGGGAACATGAGTAACTCTACTGATTTCCCTGAGGCCAGGTCCCTCATCTACACTTGTATTTCTTATATTATGGAGTGGTTATAAAGACTTTATCAGAGCGGGTAGGAATGGCCATTCAGAGCCTGCCCCACCTGGGTAAACAGCATACACACACACACACACACACACACACACACACACACACACACACACACATATCCACAAAAACTAGATAATATTGATCAAGCTAAGAAATGCATGCTGACAGGAGTCTGATATAGGTGTCTCCTGAGAGACTTAGCCAGAGCATGTCAAATACAGAGGCAAATGCTTACAGCAAACCATAGAAGTGAGAACAGGTTCCCCATTGGAGGAATTAGAGAAAGGATTGAAGGAGCTGAAGGGGTTTGCAACCCCATAAGAACAATAATACCAACCAACTAGAGCTCCCAGCGACTCAAAGCTCCCATTACTCAAAGACTACACATGGACAGACTCATGGCTCCAGCTGCATATGGAGCAGAGGATGGCCTCATTGGGCACCAATGGGAGGAGAAGCCCTCGTCTTGCCAAGGCGGGCCCCCCCAGTGCAGGGGAATGTGGGGGGGGAGGTGGTTGGGGAGGGGGAACATCCTTACAGAAGAAAGGGAGGGAGATGAGATAGGGGGCTTATGGCCAGGAAACCGGGAAAGGAAATAACGGTTGAAATGTAATTTTAAAATATCCAATAAAAAAAAATAGTCCATTTTAAGACATGGAAGTACAATCCCTAGTCCCAGAGTTGGGACCTGGGTGTCAGAATGAATCTTTAAATCAATCCACTGTGAAATCTTGAGAAAACTACTTCCTTTCTATGGGGCACAGTTTTCCATCCATAAATGATTTTACATAAAGGTCACTTCCTGCTGTGGGAGCCTTCATCCTAAAATAAAGGGGACAGAGAAGCAAGTCTCCATGAACTCGAAAGAGACCTCCATGGTGGATCGATCACCTCCAAAAGTAAAGAACTATGAAGTTAGCCACCTGCTTTCCAGAGTCTGTGAAAACTTTGTGGGAGTTGAAATACAAACAACCTAAGTCCTTGCTGTTTTTAAGCAGAAGCCCCTGCCCCCTTTGCTGTCTTTCTTAGGTTGTCTTTTCATGTCCATGGGAGGGTAAGTGTTCAATATCCTCCTCTGATTCAAATGCAAAACAGCATGACATAAACAGCCTGAGAGGGACATATTCACACAACTGACTTAGGATCAGACCACAGAAGGAATCCATCCACCATTCTTGCCCAGTTCTTTCTTCTGAAGCTCATTAAGTCTTTCTCTATTCGTAATCAATACATTAAAGTCACTATGCTTTATAAAAACAACTCATCAATATTTTATAGTTTTAATAATTGATGGTGTATTACACAAGCAGATGGATCTTACAGAACTCTGGCTCTCTAGAGATGACAAAGGAGAGAAAAGCAGAGTTGCATATTCTGGACCTAAAGGATCAGATGCTCTGGTCCCGGCTGTCGGTTTGGATATTCGAGGGTGACACTGGTGACTGAAGGATAATGCATTTTATTATTGTCTTCATAAGGTGTGTTAGCGGGGACCATCTATACTTGGTACTTCACAGACCATCATCAGACTCACCCCAGAACCACAGACATAAGGCCTCACTGGCCTCACTACCCAAATTAACAAACTGGCCCACAGTCAACAAGCACCATCACCAAGTTTCACAGTTATAAAATTCCAGAGCTGAAATTTAGGATGGGTCTTCTAACATTCTGCATCTGTGCTGTCAAAGTGTCTTCCATAATAATGGTCGTTACTGCTTGTTTGGTAATTTACCAAACACAAGCTTTTCTAAACATCAGGGAAACAGAAGTGAAATAAATAAGCAGGGGCTTGTCCTCGAATTGCCAATACATAAATGCGTTAGATTGTAAACAGATAAAGATTTCCAAAGAAAAAGAGAAGTCGGAGTGACCACCAGACCCAATCCAATTCTCATCCAGTACAACCAGGTTCCTGTAGCTCATTTCAGTGCCCAGGTAACTGAATGACTTGGCTACTTTATAGTCAAGACTGAAAACCTACTAGAGACATTTCCTACTGCACTAGGCTCCGAAGCACTTCCTAAGCAAGCAGATGTTTCTGCATTTCCCCCTTAGGATTGGTTCCCAGTGCACAGGTGATCGTTCTCATGGGTGTTCATTATTTCCCAGTGGGTGTTATTCCCAGAGGAGCTCTTGTTTGCTGCAGAGAGCTTCCTTACTAGGTACCACAATCAACTTCAAGCAGTAGAAATATTTTTCTTTGATTCCTAATCTAGAAATAGTTGAAATAGTTAAAATATTTTACGTAGGTTTCCCTTCTCCCGGAGGCTGTTGGCCACTGACCCATGAGAGGGGAGGGAGGAGAGTGGACTAACAGGGTCTCAGACTACCTGTGTGTGTGAATGGTAATAATACCAGGACCAACTTCTAGGAGGCAGGTCAACTTTACTTGGGTTGATTCAAACCTTATATAGTTTTGGGTTAAAGGGGTAGGAATATTCAGTGTGGGCAAAGGTCATTGGCTGAAGGCTAAGGTATGGAGGTACTCATTAGCATGGTGAGAAAGCTTCCCCTGTCCTAACTGAATGGGCTTTTATGCAGAGAAAGGAAGCTCACTAAGTCTATTTGATATTGCACAGGTAGAGGATATAGGAGTTTTTGGTCTCCCCAAACAAGGTCAGACAAGGAGAAGCCCTGCTGGTAAAGAAGTTCAGCATTTTGTGCTGAGTTCAGAAGGCTATCCGAACAACGGTACACTCCAACCTTATTAGTAGAGCAAATTTCACACACACACACACACACACACACACACACACACACACACACAGAGAGAGAGAGAGAGAGAGAGAGAGAGAGAGAGAGAGGCATGTGTGTGGTATATTTACCCAGAGTTCACTGCTTGTTTAGGAAACTGCTACTTCCATGTTGCTCCCTTAGAACTGGGCTTCAGGATTTATCCAGTATTAGATTTCCTCACCTAACCCAGTTCTTGGGACATTCCCTTGTCTAGCCCAATTCTTGGCCCATATAGAGGACCTCAATATTTAATAACGGATGAATGACTACATTGAGTCTGAATGACTGCACTGAACTCAAAGCTAGGGCCATCTCCTGTGAAGCTTTGGGCAATGCTCCAGCATCTATGTGTCAGTTTCCCAGGGTGTGAAATGGAGCATGTGCTAGCAGTACCCACTTCACAGAAATCCAAGGAGGAGTCGGTTAATGCATGTGAAGCACTAACAACAATGCATGGCCCCCCGAATATCTAGAAGAAATGCTACCGTTCTGCTTTTTGAGTAGGAATCTAGTCAAAGGCTATTTTCCTGATGTCAGTTTACCATGTATATTCACCCAGTGGGTATTTGTCCCATCTAAGAGATGATTCGTGATTTCCCTCTCTCGGTAGCCTTGCTCCCGTGCACATTTGTGTTTATTTTTCTCAGTCAGTTTCCCTTGGAAACATTTTCCTGTAAAGGATATTCCTCTAGAGGATCTCTCTGTCTCTCTGTCTGACTGTCTGTCTGTCTCTGCCTCTCTGCCTCTCTGCCCCCCTCTCTGCCTCGCTACCTCTCTCTGTCTCTGTCTCTGTCTCTGTCTCTCTCTCTCTGTCTCTCTCTCTCTGTGTCTCTCTGTTTCTCTCTCTGTCTCTCTGGTTTTCTCTCTGTCTGTCTCTGTCTCTGTCTCTCTCTCTGTCTCTCTGGTTTTCTCTCTGTGTGTCTCTCTGTCTCTCTCTCTCTCTGTTTCTCTCTCTCTCTCTCTCTCTCTCTCTCTCTCTCTCTCTCTCTCATAAATATCCTCACAATAGATGTGTACTTTTTCTCAGAGGATGTTTCCCTATGAAATGTGTCTCTACTAGCTACTTATCCAAGCAGGCATTGTTTTCTTCTTGTATGTTTTTCCTCACAGTCCCTGTGATGCTTTTTTTATGCTCTACCCAAGGAGTGGCACTATTAGAGGGTGTGGCCCTGTTGAAGTAGGTGTGGCCTATTGGAGTATTGCGTGGGTGTGGTCTTTGTCCTAGCTTCCTGGAGCCAGTATTCTGTTAGCAGACTTCAGATGAAGTCTTCAGAATACTCACCTCCTCCTGCACCATGACTGTCTGGGTGCTTCCGTGTTCCCACCTTAACGATAATGGACTGAACCTCTGAACTTGTAAGCCAGCCCCATTTAAATGTTGTCCTTATAAGAGTTGCCTTGGTCATGGTGTCTGTTCACAGCAGTAAAACCCTAACTAAGACATTCCCTATAGTGGGCTGAATTCTCTTCCCAAACTCACGTGTTGAAATCCTGATTCCCAATGTGATACTTGGAAAGAGAAATTTTATAAATTGTTAAGACTAAATCATACGAATGGGTCCCTGACATAATATGATATTTGTCCTTTAAGAAGAGATTTGGACTCCATTCTCCCACCACCTCTCCACCCACCTTTATTAGACATGGACCCCCTGGACCATACAGATTAGCTTCTCTTCTCCCAAGAATCTTCCCTGCTCCCTGAGTCTTCTGGGCATGCCAAGCTGCACTGAGCAGCTGGCTATCCTCTCTGGACCTCTATTCTCCTGCTACCTCTTCTCCCACTTTCATCAGACCTGTGGATCCTGACCCATACAGGTAAGCTTCTCTTACCCTACCCATCTTCCCTATTAACTGAATCCTCTGGACCCAAGCCAAGCTTCCCTGAGCAGCCTGCTATCCCGGGGGACCTCCATTCTCCTGACACCTGTCCACCCACCTTCATTGGACTTGGAGCTCCTGCATCATATACACCTGCAGATCCTGAACCATACAGACATGAAGATCTTGAACTACACAGCCTAAAGAAACCCATCAGAGGTCTGCCACATGAGGACCACTGAGGTTAACTAACCACCCCCTCCGAATACCTACTACAACAGGAAAATCCAAGGACCAAAGCCATCAGAGGGCTAACAGGCCTCATAAAAATCAATACAATTCAGCTATTAAAAATAAAGATGTCATGAATTGTGCAGGGAAATGGAACTTGAGAATATCGTCCTGAGTGAATTAACCCAGTCCCAAAAGGACATGCTTGGTATATACTCACTTATAAGTGGATATTAGCCATAAAATACTGGAAATCCATGCTCACTCCATAGAGCCAAGGAAGCTAAACCAGAAGGAAGGGACAAGAAAGGGCAATTGAATCTCACAAGGAGGAATAAGATAGTCATAAGAGTCAGGTGGAGGGAGGAAACTGAGTGGGAAGCAGGATGGGGAGGGGAATGAGGGGTTCAGGATCAGATGTGGGGAAAGACATGAGAGAGGGCCAGATGGCCATGAGAATGAATAGAAATCTGCAACTGATGGGTGTCGGGGCATCTCTAGGACAGGACAGAGATCTGAGATAAGGGAAGCCCCCCCAGATCAATGGGGGTGACCTTATCTGAGATCCACAGCATTTGGGACATGGAGCATGAAGAGGCTACCTCCTGTAGTCAGGCAGGATCCCAAGTAGAGTGATAGAGACACCAATCTACTCACAAAAATTTCAACTCCAAATTTATCCTGTCTACAAGAAATGCAGGTACAGGGGATGGAACAGAGACTGAGGGAATGGCCAACCAATAACCGGCTCAACTTTAGACCCATCCCATGGGCAAGCACCAATCCCTGATGCTATTAATGATACTCTGTTATGCTTGCAGACAGATGTCTAACATGACTGTTCTCTGAGAGGGTCCAACCAGCATTTAACTCAGACAGATGCAGACCCCCACAGCTTGGGAACTCTTATGGAAGAATAGAGGAATGGATTGTGGGCCCCAAAGGAGTTAGGAACTCCACAGGAAGAACAACAGAGTCAACTAACCTGAACCCTTGGGACTCTCAGAGACTGAACCTACAACCAAAGAACATATATAGACCAGACATAGGCCTCCCCGCATTTGCAGCAGGAGGCTATCCAAAAAGCTGTTGCCTGTACACATCGTATATGTTGGTCTAGCTGCCTTGTGTGGCCTCAGTGGGAGAGGATGTGCCTAATCTAGCAGAGACTTGAAATACCATGATGGGGGAATATCCAGGGGGGTCCCACTCACTCAGAGAAGAAAGGAAAGGGAATTGGGAAGGATTGTGGGAGGGGGTGACAGGGAGGGGGCAGTAAGCAGGATATAAAGTGAATAAGTACAAAAATTAATTTTTAAAAAAAGTTCTAAAAGTAAAAAAAAAACATAAAAAACTTTTTGAGACGATTAAAAAGAGCTCATAGTTTTACACCAACACATGATTGATTTAAGGCAAAGCTAATAAAGTAAATTTGGTTAAACAGGGGAAAAGGAGAGAGAGAGAGAGAGAGAGAGAGAGGGAGTTGGCTGTGAATGAGCATCTACCGGTGATCCTTTTCCTTGGAGTGGGGAGACAAGAGGCTCATGAGTTGGAGGTCAACATGGGGTAGATAGCAAGGAGAGTGAGAAAGAGAAAGAGAAAGAGAAAGGAAGAAGGGAACAGGAAGCAGAAATGGATAAAGACACAGAAAGTGGTAATCGGCCAGACACATTGAAAGACTTCAGGAGAAAGTAACCTTGCCAGCACCTTGATCTTGGTCTTCTAGCCTCCAACACTTGGGAAAAGCAGATTGCTGTTGCTTGTGCCAGCCAGTCTGGTATTTTGTGGTGGAAACTGAACAGACTGCCTTTGTATTTGTGCTGGAGCTACGAGCGTGATAGAATCCTTCAGACTGCTTTCTGTGGGACAGCCATAGGCATCCTCTGCTCATCTTACATTGAGAACCAAAGTCTGACTCAATAGAAACGGAGTCTATACTAACTTACAACTCCCTTTTGTTCTGATGAGAGAATATATTGTCCTTAATCCAATTTATTTCTTGATCTGCAGCTCCCTACAATTCCAGCCTTTCATGACCAGCTCAATAATGTATGCTATGGCTATTGAAACAGTCCCACAGTTGTGCAACAAAGGGTGACAAAACATTAAGAACCCGAGGAGTGCCAAGAGGTGGTGTGGGTCCTTTTGCCTGAATATTCATACTATCAGGGAGAGGGAGGTTGCCAATGCCCTCTGCCTCACATTTTCCAGCCTGGGTATAGTGAAGATGTCTCGTGTGTTTGAGGTTGTTCAGATCAGGTCCATGTGGAACCTCACTCATGTCAGTGGGTATGGCTGCTGAACCACCTCATACATAAACATTAGAATCTGGAGAGATTCATTCCAGGAGCACAGGGTGATGTTGGTCCACACAGCCCAGAAGAGCCAGAGACAATATTAAAAAGAGACCCAGCACCTAGAGGCCTTCTAAGCGCCTTCCTCCAGCTCCTTGCACTTCTAGCTCCCCACTCTGAGGGCATCCACTCACTCCTGTACAATTAAGCAGGAAGCATCCTTATCCGCATTACAGTTTGCTCAAGAGCCAAAAATAATTCACACTGAAATCCAAACAAATAAAAGCGACCCTCAATGCTACTGTTTTCCCCCTCCCTGTTTCTTTCAGTTGCACATTCTTTTAAATACTCAAAGCCTTAGATCAACAATGAGTTTCTATATAGAAATTCCAGGAGGAGCCCACCGCAGAGGGATGGGTGACAGTCATTGAGACACCAATGGTGTGCTTCTCACCACATCCTGTACCTTGGGACTTACAAGGACAAAACTGCCTTGGATAGCTTTGGACTACTGACCACTTAAGAGTCTTCAGAGACCAACCAAGGTACAAGTCCTTCTTCCACCTGCCCAACCTGCTTCAAGGTAGAAAGGTAGCCTCACATACATACACATACACTCACAAAATGGATTTTCCTATGTGTAGTAGATATAATAATGTCCCTACCCAGCTGTCCAGTCTAAGACAATTTCTCTGCAAGGAGACATTACAGTATTGCTATTTCCCTGTGTGGCCCCGATAAGTCCAATAGAACTGTTTGAGTCTATATAAGAATGAGGCAGTGGAGTCAAAGTCAGCCAAAAAGCTGTAACGTCAAACTGCTGGTATAAGACCCAAATGCCAGAAAAGGGAAGAAACGTTATTCTCTACAGGAACTTCTGGAAGGAACAGGGCCCTGCCAGTACCTTAGTTTTTGTGCAGTAAAATCTACCTCATACTTCCAGCATTGGTAAGTGTCTATTGTTTAAACCAGTTGTGGCAGAGTTAAAACAACAATAGGAAATAGGTATGCTGTGGCCCAAGTCACTTCCCTGAAAGCATAGATGCTATTTTAGTTATCCCAGAACTGGGCCTCATAGAGCCCATTGCAGTGTGACACTAGTCTTACAGGATCCCTGTCTGGTTCTGTATAAAACATCTGCTTCCTCTGAATCTCTAGGATTCGGTCTCCCAGGTAAACAGTCTGACACTAAACACAGCGCCTTCTCCAAAGCGCTCTGCCCACCTTTGTGCCACTGTCTTAGTCAGGGTCTCTATTCCTGCACAAACATCACGACCAAAAAGCAAGTTGGGAAGGAAAGGATTTATTCAACTCACACTTCCGCATTGCTGTTCATTCCAAAACAAGTCGGGACTAGAACTCAAGCAGGTCAGGAGGCAGAAGCTGATGTAGAGACCATGGAGGGATGTTTCTTACTGGCTTGCTTCCCCTGGCTTGCTCAGCTTGCTTTCTTATAGAACCCACGACTACCAGACCAGGTAGTCTGGCCCCTCAATGGGCCTTCCCACTCTAGATCACTAATTGAGAAAATGCCTTATAGCTGGATCTCATGGAGGCATTTCCACAACGGAGGCTCCTTTCTCTGTGATAACTCCAGCTTGTGTCAAGTTGACACACAAAAGCCAGCCAACAGAGTCACTTACTGCAAGTTCTCATTGTCCCAATTTAGGAAGTTGATAAATGAGCCCCAGAGGTATAGCAGGCGATGTCCCATACACTGATCCTATTAGAATCCAATCAGTCCTGCCTTAGTTAGGGTTTCCATTGCTGTGAAGCGACACAATGACCAAGACAACCTTTATAAAGGAGAACATTTTAATTGGTGCTGGCTTATGCTTTCAGAGGTTTGGTCTATTATCATCCATGTGGAAAACATGGACGTGTCCAAGTAGAGATGGTGCTGGAGGACCTGAGGGTTCTACATTTTGATCCGAAGGCAGCCAGAAGACTGACTCTTCAACACTTGATAGGTAGAAACCACTAAAGCCCATACCTTGGTGACATACTTTCTCCATAATGCCATACCTTCTAACAGTGTCACTCCCTATGGGCCAAGCATATTCAAACCACCACACATCCTCTCCAGTGCCTCCTGGCAAGTTCAGGGTACTCCACCCACACAAGTATCAGCTATCACTTCTGCTTTGATACTCAGTTCTTAGGTGCATGCACTGTCCTTAAACTGTGCATCAGGAACATGGAATCAGGGCTGGTTGCAGCTCAATGATCCTCACATCTCTGTGGCTTGTAGATGTCCACTATAAATTGGCGAAAGGAGAGAGGGGTTAAAATCTCAGGGAGAGTGAGGGAAAGAAAGATAAGATGGAGAGACACAGAAGGTGAGGAAGGAAAAGAAGGTAGGGGCAGAAGGTCCTAAAAGTCGAGCCTTGAGACAAAAAGACAAGACATTCTCCTTGTGTGCTTCTGTTGCTGTGATGAAATGCCAGCCAAAATCAACCTGGCTAACAGGTCACATTCTATCATCGAGGGAAGTCAGGGTATTAGCTTAATAAAGTAACCTAGAGGCTTTCCTGCCCATTGATGACTTTACCCATAGTGCAGTTGGCCTTCCCACATCAATCAATCACACACAAAAAAAATGCCCCAAAGGTATAACCATAGGACAATCTAATGGAAGCAACTCCTCAACTGAGGTCCCCCTTGGAAGGTGTAGCAAGTTGATAATCAACTTATCCATTCTGGAGGTTTTATGCTCTTGTCTCTGATGGTATTTCTCTGGTCTAGTCTGTCTTCTTTCCTTACCAGCCCCCATGCTCTACAATCCACCTAACTAGATATATCCATTTGTATCCATGACATGGAGTTCTAGGCAGAGGATATACACAGAAATGACAGAGACCTCCTTAGCCCAATCTTCCTCATTGTTCCTCTGCTAAACCAAGATGCCCCTGCAGGTTGATAGGAGAGAAATAGAAGAGGCCTAGGTTCCTGGGGGATGTCATGGGAGAGAGGCCCTGCCTAAATCTTTGACAAAAATACAAATTCAATATAATAATTTCCCAAATTGGAAGAGTTTGACAAACCTTAATGAGCAGGATTGGGAAAATTTCTGGTCCACTATGATCCTCAATTTCTGTTTTAGTTAAATAAAGTTATCATGCAATGTATCATGCAATATAACATATAATTTTAATGCTATGTCATTAAAATCCCACAGGTTTCTGACTTTTTTCAGAGGTTAGTCAGTATTGGTATCAGGAACTGGCTTTACGATTACAGGTTTGCCTCAGAATCCAGTGATGATGGTGACATTGCCCATAGGCACATCAGTTGCCATGGCAATCACCATACATTCCTGGGGTCCACCTGGTTTTCCTCCCACCTTTACCTGAGAGCAGTTATGTCACAGCCTAAATAAAAGGCAGACTGAATTGACCTTTGCTCTCTCTTCTCTCTCCTTTCTCCTCTCTATTGCCCCCTTTGTCCCTTTCCCCCACAATAAACCTCTCTCATCTGCAACTGTACTGGCCTGGTATGGTTTGTCCAGATACAAGCCACGTTTCTAACACAACAGTCAGGGTCTTAGGTAGCTTTTTTTTTTTAAGGGTAGGAGGTGTAGAAATAGTTCATTTGGCAGTACTCGCTGTACAAGCATAAGAACCTGTGCTCAATCCCACAGAACCCACTTTAAAAGTCAGGTGTGGTGATATCCACCTGCAGTCTTAGGGTTGAAAAGGTAGTGACAGGCAGATTTCTGGGGCTCGATGCCCCATCCTAACCTAGTGGATGAACCCAAGGCTAATGAGAGATTCTATCTCAACAATCACGCTAATAAGCTACATCCAAGGTGAGCCTCTGGTGTCCACACACAAGTACAGGTACACATGAACCCACACATGAACATGCACCCACATGAACACACACAACACACATGCACACACACACACACACACACACACACACAAAGACACACAAAAACCTTTCTTCACAAGGGAGCTCTAAGTGTTATATGCACCATCTCTACACAGATTTCCTTCTGTACCACAGAGCCATCTGTAACCTACTCATTCCTGAAACTGGGTTTTAACTGGCCAGGCCCCAGAACATTCAGGTCCCATAATATAATACTAGTCAATAATTGGCTGACTCTAATTCATTTCCACTTGGTAGGTGGATCCTAATTCAAATACCCTTTCTAGGACTCTTTTTAAAATCTATCTCCTGGCTCTTTGCCAGCTACACACTCACGGAATCGTGAGTCTGTATTCTCCAGCCCCCAGCCAGCTCTCTGAGGGGAACATCTTGATTTACTCTACTGGGAAGTAGGGGCTTAACGAGATAAAACAACTGTGTGAAATGATTGTGTTCCCATGATGCTGGCTGTGGGGGGAGGAGTTCCCCAGAAAGATGGAGGCCCTGGCAGACTTCCTGTGATTGACGGGGTGATTGTTTTTCCTGCTGCCTCCCTGCTTGCTCCCCTCTGTTTGTTCTCTACAGGAGCCAGATGAAGAATCTGCTAAAAGACAAGGGAGATCCTGCTGTCCTTGTACTTAGGCAATTGCAAAAAAAAATTTTCTTTGACTTCCAGTAAAAGCTAAAATTCTTATATCGTTGGAGCTTCTTTCTGTTGTATGGCCCTCTCTGTCTCATGCAAAGGCATGGCCAACCTGACTCTTCCTACCTCAAGGCTCTTTTACTTGTTAATTCCCCTAGAATACTCTTCCTTAAATACCTTTATCCTTTTATACTGCCTTAGACTTGGTAGCAAGAATCATCCCTAAAATTCCCATTTCGAATTGCAACTCTCCCCCTTCAATGGCCACCTATCTTCCGCACTCTTGTTTTTGCCTATAGCCCTGGCCACTTTAGTTCTAGAAGAATAGAACTAATACAAGCGGCTTATTTTCATGCCTGCTCAGCCCCTCCTGAGCGTAAGCCTCATGAATACGAGCTGTTGACCTTTGCTGCCTCATCACCAGCACCTGGCAAACTGATTGTCAGACACTTTGCAAAAAAAATGTTTTTAATTGACTTAACAATGTATTTGGTCCTTGTAGTTATTAAATATTATAAACTCCTGATATTAAACATATTACATTTTGTACCCTAGCCCTACTCAAAACCTAAAGATTCAGGAGTCTCATTGAACAAAGAATCCGGAGGGTCTTAGTCCATTAAAATGCTATAATAAAAATGCCACATGTTGGTGACTCAAACCATGTTTATGTCTCACAGTTTCATAGAACTAGTAGATTTGGTGTTCCATAAGAGATTGAAAGGTTGTTTTCTGATTCACAGACCAGGTCCTGCCAATGTGTCCTCACAAGGTAGAAAAGACAAGCAAGCTCTCTGGGATTGATTGTACAAGGACACTAATCCTATTTCTATGGGCTCTACCCTCATAACCTAATTACCTCCGAAAAGCTCCACCTCCCAATATAACACTTCAGGATTATAGGACTTCAGGATTTCAGTGCCTAAGTGGATGGCACAAACATTTAATTCATAATACCAGATGACTACTTCACCCACTCAAATTTCAGAACCATTCTTCTAGAGTCAATGTGATAGACAATCAAACAAATTCCATCAGACCAGGATTTTGGAAACCCAGATCCTATGGTGAGTTCTTCCTTTTGTTTTCTGTAACCATTCCTGGGCGGATGTAAACAAATACAAGACATTATGTTCTTTAAATTGTGCGTTTCAGCCCAGATAGAAGCTCAACCACAGAGCCAAATAACAATATCATCAAAGTCTTACTCAGTGAAGCGTTGAGTTTGTTAAGACTACTTAAAAAAGCATAAATAAGTTATTTACAGTAGCATGGATGACTCAGAGACAGCTGCAGTACAAAGCCTCCTCCACCCTCCATACCCTAACCCCACCCTCCAACCCCTCCCCAGCAGAGTGGGTTGGAACTCATAAAAGCTGGAACCCTGGAGCTCTCTGGCAGCTCCACAGGTCAGCCTCTTCTCCTTAACAATCCCTACTGCTTTTATTATCTTGGGGAGGGAAGGGCCTCGTGCATTTGAGAAGATTTAGAAATTTCCCGAAGTAGGTGACTTGTTTACTTCCTAAGTTTTTTAAAGAGTTTCCTCCCGTGCTAGAAATGCTTCGATTCAAAGGAAATTGTGAAACAACATTTCTGAATAGTCATATTTTAATTTTCTTCCTCCTTACAAAGCAGTCAATGAGAAGGGTTGTGAACTAGCTTCTGCTCCCACCTTTTGTGCATATCCATATGCAAGTGTGGGCCTGAAGCCGTACCACCATGGGCATGCATATCCCTCAGGAGCCTGGAGGAGGGGACAGTTTCATTCATTCACAGATTAATCTTTGCTGAAACTCTCTCCTGTGACAGGCACTGTGTGGTGATCTGGAATGTTTCTCTGTGTCTGCACCAGCTCTGCATTAATGCTCAGTGTTTCTGAATAAATGATTTAGTCCCGAGGTTCTTTTCGAGACTAATTAATGCATTGACTATGCACAGGAAGGTGATTTGAAATTATTATTATGAGGATTACCACTTTCGAGATTCCTCTTGAGTTCCAACTCTGAATCTGTGCCTCGAGTCACTTATCACTTGAAGAGTCAGTCTGGATGGGTCACATTTTCTAAGAGTTGTAGCTGCTCACCTGATGCTTTCTTACAGAGATTTCAGCCACAGGTTATTCTGACCCACTCGTGGAGGCCGTCTTAAAGATCAAGGTTACTAGATAATTCACCTGTCTGAAAGAGCAAGTGCTAACTTCTATTTTATGGCTAAGCCGGGGAGTATGGGGAGAGTAGCAGAAATAAAAGCAGTCGTTTCCATAACAACAGAAATGCACAATTTAAAGAACACAGTGTCTTGCTTAAAGTCTATTTATAAAAAAATGTGTAGGAAATACAATTAAGGAAACCAACAGCAGATGAAGTACTTGGGCTCTGCCTTCATTTTCTGTCTTCAATCATTTAGCACTCAAGAAAAATTGGGTTGTTGGAGGGTCAAGGGGTCAGAAGCAGAGAAGGTCAAACGAAGAGAAGAACATGGCGTTCTGCTTCACTGCAGAAGCCTCATTCCTTTGAGTCCTGCATCCCGGACTCAAAATGACAGCATCCAAATGTTCAGCCCAGCCTATACATAGAGTGTTCAAGGCTGGCACAATGAATAGTGATGTCTCAGAAATACAACTTAATTGTCCACAGTGTCTCCGCACACTGAGCGTCATAAAAGAGCTTTGTGGTTCCCTGAAAGTCCTGTTACCAGATCTACAAAGCTACAGGTATGCAAAACTCTCTAGTCACGTCCAAATCTCATCACTCTAGCTAGTTCTCAAACTGCATACAAGCATAGCCAGAATCTTTCCCTGTAAAACTGATTCTGTCCTATCCCAAGCTGGTATTCAAAGTAGACTGAATAGCACACAGTTTTCCTCTGCTGTCTCTTGTATCCTGCCAACCATGAATACCCAGGACAATACGCCATGCAGAAGAGGTTGTTGGTCTCCTCAACTGCACAGGCCAGCTTCTTCTGTGGGTTCCATTACCTCTCCTACAGACTTCAGTTGTGGGTTCTGGACCATGAAAGGGCCCAAGAATCTAAGTCTGTTCAATTGAAGCAAAGCCATGATACCTCATATACCTCATACCGCACATCTGTCCAGATGCCAGAAAAGCTATGGGCTGGTGCTAGATTTTGGTAGACTTCTTCCCTGACCACTCACATCTCTATCAGATACTGAAGAGTAGCACAAGCTTGGTGCATTCAGTTATCAGTGGTAATCGCTGACCTCTAGCTTCTATTCTTCCATGCTCACAAGAACATTTATTCAATCTGTAATAAGGAAATGGCTACCCCAAGCACTCCTGCCCCATCACTGGTGGTGCACACACATACACACACACACACACACACACACACACACACACAGAGACACACACAGAGACACACACACACACACATACACACACACACACACACACACACACACACACACACACACACACACACAAACACACAAACACACACACACACACACACACACACACACAAACACAAACACACACACAAACATACACACACAAACACACACAAACACACACACACATACACACAAACACAAACACACACACAAACATACACACACACACACACACACACACACACACAGAGTATTAATCGGATAGACTTTCCATGTCAGAGAACTAGGCCTTGAATATCACCTCCAAATCTATGTTGAATTTAATTATCATCAGAGGGTATTAAATCTGAGATCTTCTTTAAGCAGAGCCGCCTTGGTGAGTACATTGGTGATATTATCCTGGAGATGGGTGTGTTATCGCACAATGAGAGTTCAATAAAATAAATTTAGTCTTCTGTCTTGATCACTCTCCCATTCTTACTCTGCTTCTCCTTTTCTCATCAGTGATGCTTTCACAGTATTGCAGTGTATCATAAGGATACCCATCAGACACAGCCTCTAAGATCCAATGAATTTCAGAAAAATAGACAAAAATATAGATACACGGATATTTACTCTTTTTTACCTAGTGTGGGCTTAACAGCAAAAAATAGATATGTGGACTGACATTGTTCCATGGGACCCACTGACCCACTGACCCACTGACCTACTGATCCACTGAACGGCTAGGAGAAAAATATATAAAATGCAAAGTTAGCCGTGCCTTGCTCATTTTTCTCTGTGAGCATATCTGTTTCATTTCTGCAGGATCTGGCTTCCTCTCAGAAAGACTCTGACTCTAGAATCTTCTTTTGTTGAAATGGCAAAAGCTCTGTGGCTGTAGCTGTTCCCAGTGAGCCTTGCTTTCAGCTCTTCTTCCCTAACCACACCCTAGCTCCTTCTGGCTCCAGCCTACTCTTTCCCTTCATCTAAAAAGCCTAGCAGTTCTCTCTGGACTTGCTATTCCCTCTGACTGAACACTCCTGCCCATATCTTAGCTTGTTCTGGACAGGGTATTCCTAGCTAACAATAGCATTGCAGCCCATCCTGTCTAGAACAGCCCTCTTCTTCACAGCCCAAATTTGATGTTTTTTTTTTTTCTGACATTCACCTTTTTTTTTTCTGACATTTATTTTTGTTTTCTTCTGAGGTCACTTCATTTGTAATTCCTCCACAAGCGTGGGAATTATTGGAAAAATAATTCCACCGGCACTGTTCTTCTTTCTGTTCCCAGGCTACAAAACAGTGCCCAGTATGAAGTAAAATACTCCTGGGTGGAATGAATGAATGTTTGGTAGTACAGTCCAATGGTCAAAAACCACTGACTTCAAAGCCTGGCGTCCCTGAACATAGATCCTGGGTTGGGTGTTTAATAGTTGCCTGCCCAAAGGCAAGTCAGATGACTCCTCCAGGTCTCATGTTCTTCCTTTGTAAATGAGAAATATAGCCTTTATATTTGAGAATGATCGCTAAGAATCAACGAGACTGGATGGGCTGAGCAGTAAACACGGTTACACGAAAACTCTACAGGCAGAAAGAACAATGATCTATTTTGCCTTATTCTGCTATACTCTTCCTGTGATTGTCAATTAATAAAAATTAAGGGATTTTTTTCCTACACTCCCTGTAGAAAGCCTTCTGGGGGGGAAGGTCTATTCTGATGGAATCCTTCTTTACTGTCATATTAACTTTTCATTGCCTTCCAAAGTAGTGTAAAATAAGAATACGATGATATTTATTAAGCATGTATTATTCACAGCACTTGATATGAATGGCCTCTTCAGCCTCCTGGCAGGGGTGTGTGTGTGTTACGGGGAGAGACAGTTGTAGACACAAACAACTGAGCAAAGATGTCTATTCTGTGCCTCTTTAGAGATAGATCCTTAATTGTTTTAGAAAGAGAAGCAATCAGGATTAGGACTAAGCTGTACCTAGCTGATAAAAAACAAGAAAACAAAAGTTCAACAGGGATGCAAACCTTTATAGAACCCATGCATCTTCCGTGTCGGCATGCTGCCCAGCTTCCAGTGGTGGGCCTGGATTGCATTTGGTTGAGTTGTTGGCCGAGGGGTTCCTATGGGGATCCCTAAACAACACAAGCCAATTCTAGAATAGTCACTTCTCTAAAAACTGTCAAGATGCCCTCATTGACGAGGGCAATATTCATACAGCTCATTGAATATTGAGAGAGTGAGCTGGTGCCTTCATGGAGCCTTTACCCCTATGTTCTATTCTCTTGGCTCAAGAAAGTACTCTGCAAGCTACCAAAAGAGAAACATGGACACCAACCCAGCCACAAAATCCTCACCCTATAATCAGTCCTACATGCAAGACGTGGTAGGGCAACGGTGGTGCAGAACTTGTGAGAATTGCCAATCAATGTTGAGGTCCAAGTCATGAGAAGGATCCCATGCCCTACACTGCCTGAATGGCTGGTGTGGTGGTTTGACTAGGAATGCCCTCCCATAGACTCATGTATTTAAATGTTTGGCCAAAAGAGAATGGCAGCATTAGGTGGTGTGGTAGGTATGACCTTGTTGAAGGATGTCTGTCACCGTGGATGTGAGCTTTGAGGTCTTATATGCTCAAGCTATGTTCAGTGTGACTCTCAGTTCTCCTGCTGCCTGCTCGCAATGTAGAACTCTTGGCTCTTCCAGCCATGTCTGCCTGCACAGTGCAATGCTTCCTGCCATGGTGATAATAGATTAAATCTCTGAAACCGAAAGCCAGCCCCAATTACATGTTTTCACTGTAAGAATTGCGGTGGTCATGGTGCCTTTTTCAGCAATAGAAACCTTAACTAGGATATCCAGGGAACTGAGACTGGATAGTCCATACAGACTAAAGGCAGAACCAAACACAACAGGAAAAAAAGTGACCAACCAACCAAAAATAAACAAAACAACAACAACAAAATGAATAATTCCTAATATCCTAATGATATTCTACTATATCCATAGATTAATTTCCTAGTCCAGTAGTCATCAGAGAGGCTTCCTATGGAATCAGACGGGAAGGGGTACACAGATATGGATAATCTAAATTGGAGGTCTCCAGTGGGTCTCTCTCCTTAGAGCTCAGGGAACCCAATTGAAGAGGGGCAGGAGAGATCATAGGAGTCATAGGGGATAGAGGACACCAGGAAAACATTGCCCACTGAATCAACTAATCAGGCACCATCTGGGCTCACAGAGACTGAAGCAGCAAGCATTAAGACTACATGGGTCTACACCAGGTCCTCTGAAATACGTTATGGCTGTTAGCTTAGTGTTTATGAAAGACTCCTAACAGTGTGAGTGGGTTCTCTTTTGCCTGTTCTTGGGACTCTTCCTCCCATTGGGTTGGTTGCCTTGTTCAGCCTCAATATGAGGGGTTTTTCCTTGTCTTACTGTATCTTGTTTTGTCCTAATTGGCTGTTGTCTCTTGAAGGCCTGTTCTTAGCTGAAAAAGAAATGGAATGGAAGTGGATCTGGGGGAGAGAGAGGTAGTGGTGGGGAAGCAGGAAGAAATGGTGGGGAGGGCAAACTCTGGTAACAATGTATGGGAGAAAAGTCTATTTTAAACACACAATATATAAAGTCTTTTTTATGTAACAGCAGAAATATATTTTTGTCATTTCTACACCATCAGTGTAACCTTTGAGACCATAGCACTTGCCATTTCCACTCAATTTTTTGTGACCAGACGCAAGAAGCCCTGGATCATGATATCTGTTTCCTTACCACCTTTCCTCTGTTTATAACAGACAAGGGGATGCACTGGTACCTTCTATGTATTATGTATGCTCAGCACTGGGACAGGCGTGACAGTTGTCATTATGGATCCCAAAGAGGACCCACATTCTTTTGGTCATATTTAAGTTAGTAAATTTAAGTTACTTTTAGATATTGTTTTATTTGGCAGAAAAAAATGAGTTTAAATATTGTTTTTATATTTTTATCCAATATTATTTTTAACAATTTCATATCTAGATAATGAACCCTGGTCATTTTCACCCTGTTACTCTCTCTCGTTCTTTGTCAATTGCTTAAACATTTCAGCCTCCCACTTTCATGGCATTTTTTTGTGATGAGAGTGAAGTTGTGTTGCTTGTATAAGTGTGAATGTATATTTCACAATATACATCCTTACACTTTACTCATACTTAAACCTTCAATGCCTTTTCTTGTCCCCTCTTTCCTTCTCTTCATCAATTCCCTTTAGACTTGTATATGTGTTTTTCTCATGAATGTGTTAAACACAGCAAAATCTAGATTTCCTCTATAATGTTCTTCTACTCCCCTTTTCCCCCCTAACATCTAAATACTACATGTTAGAGAAAGTATACAGTGTTTATCTTTCTGTGACTGTCATTTGGTTTAGATTGATGATCTTCATATTAATCAAGTTCCCTACAAATGATATCATTTTGATTCTCTTCATGTTCAGCAAAATTTTCATTGTGCATATAGACCATAATTTGGGTTTCCAATAATCTACTGTTTAATATCTCTCTGTTGCTCTGTCTCTGTCTCTGTCTCTGTGTCTCTGTCTCTCTGTCTCTCTGTCTCTCTCTCTCTCTCTCTCTGTGTGTGTGTGTGTGTGTGTGTGTGTGTGTGTGTGTGTGTGCAAATCAGAGGGCAACCTTAGGTATCAGTCCTTACTTTCCATATTGTTTTAAGACAGTCTCTCTTGTTTGCTACACTGTAGACCAGGATAGCTGATCCACCAATTTCTGGGGCTTCTCCTATTTCTTCTTCCTATGTTGCCACAGACACACTGTAATCTAGACATATCTTAGCTCTTATAACTGGTACATCAGTGAACATGGGTGTGCAAACATCTCTGTAGTATGTTTAGAACCCTTCATGCATTGACCTAGGAGTGATAGATACACAAGCACTATTTGCTAAAGAAGGTATCTTCTTTCCAGTGACTGTTTTTGATATCTTTCTAACAAAAAACAGGTTACTTTAGCTGGGCAGATTTATTTCAGGGTCTCCTATTTACTCCAATAGTCTTATGTCTTTCTGTGCCTGTACCATGCTGTTTTCATTTCCATGGCTCTGTAATATATTCTGAAGTAGGGCATTGTTTTACATCCAGCATTGTTCTCCTGATCAGGACTGCTCTGACTACTTTGCCTCTCCAGGTGATTTTAGTGATTGTTTCTTCGATTTCTGTGAAGAATGTCACTGAAATTCTGATAGGACCTTACTGAACCTTTAGACTATTTTTAGTAACATTATTTTCATATCAGTACTTCCACCAGCCAATATACATGAGAGACCCCTTTATCTTCTACTGTTGTCTTCAGACTTTTTACTCAGTATTTTAATGTTTTCATTCATCGTAGATGTTGTTTGCTTCATTAATTCAGTTTGCTCTTTTTTCTTGAGGCAATTTGATATATTGCTTATTTGTTTTTCCTCAGTGTGTTTAGTATTGGTTTGAAGACAAGCTCCTGATTTCTGTATGCTGGTTTTTATATTCTAGTACTTAGTTGAAAACATTGATTAAATCCTAGAGTGCTGGTGAAACTTCGTGAGCCTTTTAAGTATAAGATCACAACCATCTCAACTGGGAATAATTCGAGTTGTTTCCTGCCTGTTTGCTTCACTTTCACATTCTTTGTTTGACTTTTTGCTCTGGCTCCAAACACTTCGAGCACTCTACTAAACGAATATGTTGCCGTTGTTGTTTTATGGATAGATGTGAGTGTCTATTTGTCTGTATATATAACCACATGTGTGCCTGGTGACTGTGGAAGCCTGAGAATGGTGTCAGATCCCTGGAATTGGAGTAATAGGCTTCTGTGAGCCACCACATGATTGCTGGGAAACAAATCCAACCCCTCCGCAAGAGTAGCAAATGTTCTTAACTACGGAGCCATTTTTCCATCCCCCTGTGGCTGCACTTGAACTGCTTCAATGCTTTTGGTTCAGAAATTGAGTTAGAGTCTTGGGGGTTGATCTCACTTGCTCTTCTCAGGTTTTTGAATTTCTATGTTGAAGTTTGTAGCGCTGCTGCTCCTGAATATCACTTTCACTTTTATTTGAGGATCCTCTCTTGGGGACTCGGCTGTGGCACTTACAGAGGAGGAAACTAACTGCTCTAATAGCTATAATACAAAGACGAACCAAAGAGAAATACAGTTGAAATAGATTAAAACCAATTATCCTGCCGCCATGGTCCACAGAAACAAAAAAAATAGTAAAACTAACGTGGCTTATGTAAGCTATGACATTTAAAAGAGGAAATCTAAAAACAGTTCCTCAATGACCTAAAGGGGTCAGAAAAAAATGAAGAAAGGAAGAGAAGAAAGGTCAGAACAGAGGAGAAAAATCAACAAAGTGGAGAGAGAGAGAGAGAGAGAGAGAGAGAGAGAGAGAGAGAGAGAAAGAATAGCAAGAAATAAATCTGATTGCAAACTCAAGAGTAAATACATACACAAATTGCATACCCATAAAAAATGGATAAGGGGTTGGGGATTTAGCTCAGTGGTAGAGCGCTTGCCTAGCAAGCGCAAGGCCCTGGGTTCGGTCCCCAGCTCCGGGGGGGGGGGAGATAAACAGCAAAAAACGTGCATTGCACTCACCGTTCCCCAGCACTGAGATCAGAAATATATTGGCGATTGCTAACTTTTACGTCAGTACTGGGGAAACAGACTCAAGTCCTCATGATTGCATAGCAAGCATTTTACTGACTAATGAGTCTTCAGGCTAATTGGAGGCTTCTAAAGTCAGAATGTACAGCATAGTAATATGAAGAGTGCTTAATACTTATTGAACACTTACTGTATGTTGGTGCCAAAGGAGAAATCACCGCACCAAATTGAGTTGAACAGGCAAATAGGTCTTTGTTCAGAAATTTATCAGTGAGAGGAGCGAGAGAGGAGACAGTGGGAGGGAGGGAGAGAGGAGAGAAGAGTGGGGGTGGGGGAGAACTCAGTCTAAGGCCTACACTACTACACAGGATCTTTAAGACTTGAGTACTGGAAGGATCAGGACCATTGGCTACATATGCTCAGTAATTGGTCTTACCCAGAGAAAAAGTAGACCTTTTTTTTTTCTATATCTTCACACTCAATGTTCTATAACATGGAGCAATGTGTCTATCAGAAAGTTTCCCACCCTCCCAGAGACCATGTCCTGGGGGATCAACTTTTTATGATGGTTGTACTTCAAAGAAATGACTTCCAGGACATTGGGAGAAGCATCACTGAGCTTCAACCAGAAAAAGGCTTCTTAAAAGATTTACATATCAAAGCGACAGAGAAGGAATTTGCAGTTACACTTTGTCCAAAGCTCTAAAATAGGCAAGGGTACAACTAGAGCCAAGAAGCCTGTCAAAACCCTTTAGCCAAACCAGGGAGAAAGTTAAGGCCTTCTTATTCACTGACATGGTACCATCTCATTTCATAAGCTCTCCTTCGCCTATTACCCTGAATAAGACAGTAACACCACGTGTGTTACAGAGCAAAGAGACCTTGTTATCCACTGGTCACCCTAAGCTATAGAAGCTTGAACATTGCTCTGACTTCCCTCATGCATAGCAGGAACCCAATGAATTTACTGAATGAACAGACAGTCTTTACCTTATATCACTCTTTTGTGTCATAGGCCAAATGATGACACAGAATAAAAGAAAGTGGTATGACCCCATAAACATCTATAAGATCCTATGGGTCCCTCCTAGAATACCAAATACTAGAGACCAAGACAAGCTTCCTGAAGCTGGGAAATAAAAATTAATTGCAATACAATGTGGAAGATTAAATACTAAAAATGAGTGCACAATGCTGGAGAAAACACAAAATTAGATGAATTTTTGTATTTATGGCAGGCATCTTCCCTGTGAGCAGCTGTTGGTTAAGTAAGCTGTTACATAGCCTAGTCTACTGTACTGGGCAAAGAAGAACTGTGGATTCAGGCTACCTGATGGTTACAAGGGCCATGAAGTATACTTCGTGATTTAAGGAAGACAATATAAAGTTACTTTCTTATAATTCTGCAAATCTGGGGTTATAGTATCAATACACTTGATTTCCTCACAAGCCCTTTCCATTGAAAATAGTGTTCTTTGCCCTGTGTGTTTACAAGGGCTCCCTCTGTGTCTGCATCTCAATATTTTATAAAGAAACCCGTCAGATTAGATTAGGATTTACCGCCAATTTCTTCCTTAATTATCTCTTTAAAAAACTCCTTATCTAAACACTGTCACATTCTAAGACACTAAGTCCAGGCTACGATGACGTAGGAAGTTTGAGTTAGAGACACAGCTCAACCATCACTTTAGTGCTGTGAGTAGAGATAATAGTGATTGGTCTGACGCTTGGTACAATTTGCTTTGAAAGTGTTGTTATCATTATTTTTAATTGTGATCAATTTTATCTCCAAGTTTTTGTCTGACACTCAGTGTCCAGTAAATATAAGCAATCAATTCACTCGAGGACTATTTATTAATTGTATGTCAGCCACTCTTTTAAGTGCAAGGAAACCATTATAAACCAGAAAGATAGGGCCTGTCCTCATGAGGTAGACCAGTACAATTACAGTAGTTGCTGTATCTAAAGCATTTTACTTTCTGCCATCTCCACAAACTTAATTTTAAATGAAAAGCTATAAGTCCATATCAACTATAAGTTTTTGAGAGTTCAGGCTATCTACAAATGATTTGTCTTTTTCCAAATGCCCATATGCCATCTGTTTGCTATTCACACTGGGACTTGATGGAGTTAAAGTCAGGTTTTATTGTTTTATTATGCCAAAGGTCCACTTCATTATATGGAAGAGAATATGCCCATTTCTGTTCCTCCATTCCTTTGTGATTCTTGGTCTTTTTTATAGGATCACCAACTTCAGCTCTGACACTGAGGTACATTCTCTGTGGAACCCTGGGAATGCAGCTCAGCCCATGAGGATGTAGACAGTCTATTCATCCAAAGTAGCAATCAGTCCTTTTTATCAGTAGCACCTACACGCTTTCTTACATTGGACTCTAGTTCCACATTCCTGCTACTTATTCACCTAATGCATGTCCCTATCATAAATTAGGCAAATGGACTTTCATTTGAGAGCTAAAGAATGAAAATCTAAAATCCAACTATAGAAGGCATAGCTTAGTATAAGCATTGGATAAACCAAGATGGTTGATCACATGGGCCATTTTCTTCGATGGAAGGAAATGAATGGTGCTTAGTCTCCTGGAATGCCAGGGTGAAAGTGGTCAAACAACCTGGTGATCCTTTGCTGTTTTCTGAGGAACCAGCCTCCACCTGAATGCCTTTCCCCAACATCCTGAACATTGTTTAGTCCCTAAATCTGAAGTGAATAAAACACATTGCCATAAAACACGTCCCATGCACTTTGTGTCCTCCACCAACAGAATCTAATCTCATATACGTCACAGATCCTTCTCTAGACCCTAGCCCCGAAGCCTATTTATCAGTCAATCAAATTACTTCTTATTGTGAAGGTCACAGGTCAGAGATCACAAGTTTCACTATGCTTAAATGTATAAGAAAATGACACTGTCTTGAGTTCATTCTTCACCTCTCAGAATGATTGTCTTACAAGCCGGCCATAAGACTTGCAGGGGACCCCAACACTAAGCTAGCAAGGTACTAAAGCAGATTTGTTGACCAGTGTCCAAGGAACTTGGAAAGACCTATTAGACAGCTGTCTTCACCTGGGCATGTGGTTTCTGCTCCATGGCTTCTGCCTTACCTGGGCTTTCTTGTAGTGGTGGCAGTGGTTCTCTGTATATCCAGGCTTTTTCCTGGGAATTGGTAACTCCATCAGTTTTCTTCTAAAGTCTCCATTGACTCTGATTCTCATTAGCCTTCCAAAACAACAACTGGGTCTTATAAAATTTTGTTCAAGACTTTGTGAGTTATAAGGAAGAGGTTGCCTTGGAGAAGAACTAAGTTATGATATATGTATAGTGTCACCTTTGGAGCGATGACATTCCCCATCTGAGAAAACAGGATTAAATTAGAGTCTTCAGGGAAGTAGAAGAATAAGCAGAGGACTCTAGATGCCATGAACTAAGGGAAAGGGAAGATCTTGCTGAAAACATTGTTAGCTTTTTGGATGCAGCACGGTACAGAACTCTGAAGACCTGCTCATGAGGTATTTCAGTAGAACGCTAGAGATAGACAAGAGCAAGAGGAGGACCGTGTGGGAGGTGAGAAGACAAGTGGATATATTTCCTTTGAGGAGTGTGGTGAAATGGAAGAAAAATGTGGTGGGAGCTGCTGTAGCCTCTCCAAATTCCAACTTTCAGCTTAGTGACAGAGTCAAGCTACATAGAGACAACAATTAAAATATGCTCATGGGGGTGGATAGATGGATGGAAGAGAAACAGTACTCTAGACCCCTAGGAGCCAAACTAGTGATTGAAGACTCAGGAAACCAGCATGTGGTCCATTAGAGAACACAGGGTTGCCAAAGGCACCTAACAGAACTTCAGAAGCGTAGGTATGAAGATGAGCAATCCAGAAGGAGATCAAGAAAATTATATCTAGTATACTTATCACAATCTATCCAAAACCAGAGAGTTCCCAAACCACAACATCAAGGTATGTTGACAGCCAAGATTAATAATCTTCACTCTTCCAAACTTTTGAAGTCATCAAAACTTGGAAAATTTGTAGAAAATATCACAACCAAAAAATGTCTAAGGAGACAGCGTGACTAAATCTAATGTGCTGTCCAGTATGGCATCCTGACAAGAAACAGGAAATTGAGGAGAGACAGGGAAAATCTATTAACACATAGCATAGTGTAGCACATGGGCTAATAATAGTGTATTATTATGGTTCACTAATTATGACAAATGTTGCCGAATACGGTAAGATATTAATGACAAATGAAGCTGACTGTGTCATATATGGTAACTCTGTGTTCTATCCTCATTGTGAGTCTGGAGAACAAAAACTGTTCTAAAATGAAATATTCAGCAAAACCACAGAACAGATTGTTTTCTATGAAGGGTACTGCGGAGGGCTCCACATTCATCTATACTCTTCACAGACATGTAACATGTGCTACAAAGGAATACAATATTTCCTCCTTTAAATTGATTCAGAATACACTGTGATTCCTAGTAAAAACAAATAAACAAACACCAAAGGTAGAAAGGTATGCCTTCCGCATATATATATGTATATATATATACATATAATATATACATATACATATACATATATATACACACACACACATACATATATATGTCTTGACCTCTTGAGTCAAGAAGACAAAACAATCTGGTCACTCAAAAGAAAGCTAACAGAGAAAAGCAATTGGAGTCGAGTACTGGGATAGACTTCTCTAAACCTGAGCCTTTTCGGGTCATTTTAGTGTGTTTTTTGGACCATCAGTGAGGAAACTGTATTAACTAGTTTTCTGTTGTGACTAAACATCTAAAGAGAGCAACCTATGGAAGAAAAGAGTGATTTTGGCTCACAAGTCCAGAGAGATAGTCTATCATGGTGGGGAAGGCATAGCAGCAACAGTATGGTAGGAAAAGCATGGTGGCAAAAGCAGAAACTGGATGGTCACATTTTTATTCATACGCAGGAGACAGAGAAATAGGAAACAAGGCCAGGTTTAAAACATTCAAAAACTAACCCCAGTGACATAGTTCATCCAGCCAGTTTCCCCACCTAAAGGTTTTATAATCTACTAACTGGGGACAAAGAGTTCAAACACAATATCCTATGGGGAACATTTTCAATCAAACCACCACAGAGTTCCATGGCTTTGTTTCTTAAGAGCGCTTGGTGCCATCGCCGTCAAAGTCTATGTAAAACATGTACATATTTGAAATTTTGATATCACTCAAAAATGCTTTCTCAAGTCAGAATGCTTTAATGTAAGCCAAGATTTCAATGTTGATTAGTGGTATAGCCTTAGGAAATGTTTCAAGATCTTCAGGGCTAAAAGTCATTTGAAGGCATTGAAGGTATTTATGCATGGAGATCACAGAGAACAACGTTTCACATACAGTTAATGCCTCATGAATCCAGCACACCATATTCAACAACAAATGTCAGTAGAGTTTTTAATATCAATAATGGTGTGAGGATGGTTGAGACTCGTGGCTTTATATTTTTTTGTCCCATGATTTATAAATGTATGACACCACACATTAATCTATTAATGTTTCAATATTTCAGTGCGTAGTTGCTCTTTTAATGGGAAGGCTTCCGTCAAGAAGAGTGGGAGAGAGATGGAGACTTACTGAGCCAAGAACGGGTGGAATCGGAAAAGAGCTGACGGCCGAGGAGTTAGAAATGCTATGCAGAGCAACCCTGTGAAAATGCAGCTACAAACGCTTTCTAATGGGGGTCCTGGACCACTGGCAAAGGGGTGCAAGGAGCAGAGAATGGTAAGAAGCCTGCAGCTAAACAATGCACAACCCATCTGAAAGGGACACCATCAGCAGCTTTCTCTCACTGTGATGACACAATGTTTCTAGACATTGTAGTATTTCAAGAGAGCTCTGAAATCTAGAATTTCATGAGAAATAGTCTCCATGTTAAGTGCTGAATATTAATATAAATAAAAATAGTTAAATGGACACGTTATTGAACTAACTGTATATTAGAAGTTCATCCCTAGCCAAATATAGTATTATATACTTGTAAGTATTATATTCCAGTATTAGAGAGGCAGAGGGAGAAGGATTATCACAAGTTCAAGACCAACTTGGTCTATATTATAAGAACTTAAAGTAAAATACAAAATCTGAATAAAAATGACCACATCTCATTCCTAAAATTAAATTTCTGTAGAGGTTGAGTTTATAGATCTATAAATATGTATGCATATGCATATATGTATGTAACAACAATAGGTGAAGGAAGAATCTTTGAATTTGAATGAGGGCAAGGAGGGGTACGCAGGTGGGGGTGGAAGAACAAAAGGAAAGAAGGAAATGGAGTAATTATATTATAAACTCAATAAATAATTTTAAAATAAAATGAATCAAAGAAAGTAAGTAAAGTTCATATAAAATTCACAAAAGTCAAAGGAAAAATTGATTCAAGAGATGGCTAAATAGAAGCATGGGAAGAAAATGGGATTCTTGATTCCTATGCTATTTTCTGCCTTTTTTTTTAAAGTAAATATTCAATGGTTAATCCACCATTATCCTGATCTTTGCTTTGCAGAAGTACACATGCTAACATTGTCAGGCTTATGTGAGGCAAAGGCAAAAAACAGGAACAGATCTGGAGAAAAAGGTAATAGCCGGGGTAACTGCCTCAAGCATTTTCGTTCGTCTCTTTACCCATTTAACAAGTTTGCTTGTGTCCACCATGTTGAGCCAACATGAACCAGACCAAGAAGCTTCCTAGGATATAACAGACTCACTCTCATGGAGATCACAAACTGGGTGGCACCAGTGCCTTCTTTAGCCTGCTTGGAATTCCAGACTGGATGCCTGGAACAAGGCATCGATTCTGAGTCTAAGTAATTCAAGATCAAGAAACAACTATATTCTCTTTTCTTGGTGTTTTTCTTATATAATGGAAAGTGGAAGATGGAGATAGAGATAGAGAGATAAAGAGAAAGATAGGGTGGTGAAAGGAGAGAAAGAGACAGAGATCTTTCCATAAGGACAGCAACTTCATCATCCAACTCTGGTTTCTTCCTCAAAGTCTATGTTCAAGCACCGCTACTCTGGGACCTAGCACCTAAGACGGCAGCCTATACATTTGGCAGGAAGAGAGGGAATTCAAAGAACCAGTTTATAAACAGAGATCTGCATACCTCTGCCTCCTGAGTGCTGGGATTAAAGGTGTGTGTCACCACCACTCAGCTCAGCTTAGTTTCTTCAATCAAGAAGACAGAGAGAGAAGATTGAAAGACTAGGTATAGAGAATAGGCTAGCACTCACAAGCCAGAGGACAGCTTCATGCCAGGTAAGGTAGCGAAATAAAAGGGCAAGCTTTTGGCAGACTGCCAAGATGTGTGATCTGTGTACAGATGCCAAGGGTAAAGCATTATGATGGTGGTGCCTGACCATATATGTTATTTATAACATATTTTGTCCTGGTTGTTGTCTGGGAGTGTTCTGTCTTTCACCTCCCTACCACCTCCCCGTGCCAACTAATAGAATAATTAATGACTCATCTGAGATCCTACCTAAACCTGAAGAAGCAGAGTGGATGAGTAGCGGGGTAGATGTCTAGAGAGAGAACTCTAAGGAGCCTGAGCTATCAGGAAAGAATAGAGACGAGTGGGAAGTTGTTCTCCATCTCTGCCTCACTTCCTCCCTCTAATCTCTCCTACTGTGTTCTATCTACAGGGATAGCAATGACATCTGTGGGGAAAGATTGGAGTTAGCTCGACAGCCTCCAAAAGTTGAGTGTATTAAAAGAAGCTCAGATGTGTTGAATAGTAAAGGACCTCCTCTTTTCCTATTTCACTGATGAGGAGAGGGAGTTTCCACTCTTCCAAAGAGAATACTTCTCCCTTCTCCAAAGCTGCCCTACAGTTACTCAACTAGAATATGTGTTCTGTTTGTCTGAAATGGCTGAGCATTGGCAGCGTTCACTTATTAAAGTATAGAGTACTGTCAAGTTCAAGGACACATAACATTTCAGAACTGGGGATAAATTTAGAATATCCCCAGTACAACTCCCTGCTTCAAGCACCTACTGTGTGTCACACACTGAAAAGAGGTTTAAGAAGAATCTAAGAAACTCACCTTTGTAGTGGTTATCCCACCTTCACGAGTAAAAGCAAATGAGATCAAAGCCAGAAGACCACTTGCTGGGGCAAGTTTGCTTCCTGACCAGGTTTCTTCATATGAGCACAGTTATATCTGTGGTCTCTCACTCCTCCCTTCCTTAAGTGCTGGATCTTGAGCCTTGGCACCACAGTATCCCAAAGAGTGAAAAATTAGTTTCTATTTTTAAAAGATTTATTTATTTTATGAATATAAATACATAAACGTACAATGAGTACACTGTAGCTGTCTTCAAACGCACCAAAAGAGGGCATTGGATCCCATTACAGATGGTTGTGAGCCACCATGTGGTTGCTGGGAACTGAACTCAGGACCTCTGGAGGAGCAGTCAGTGCTCTTAACCGCTGAACCATCTCTCCAGCCCCTAGTTTCTATTTATAATACTCAGGTTATTATAGTGAGGGCTGGACAGATAGGTGCCACATTTGGATCAATGGCATACAGGTCCAGAGCATCTCCTCTCTGCCATTCACAGTTGGTGTATCAGTTCATCCCTGTGAGGAAGAGGCAATCAGCGTCTTTCTCCTAAGTCTTGAGCTAAGTGAGAACAGAGTCACTCCAGGCTGGTCCGGGAGGACACATCACCCATTCCATTAGTGGGGTCATATACAGATCTGGGTTCGGTTAACTTCCTAAGCCTTTGCAGTGAACCTCTGGAATCTGATAGTATAGGAGGCTTAATTTCTAGATAAAACAAGGACCAGGATCACCCCAACTCAGTGGGCTCGATGTGCATAGGCCTGTCCTCTACTGGCTATAGGTCTCCAGGAGCCTGTTTTACTCACCACCATTCTAGTATCTGGGCACATTTAACTTAAGAATACTCAACGTTTGTGTGACCAATTGAAACAAAACAAAACAAAACAAAACAAAACAAAGCAACAACAATAACAGATCAGCACACCTGGGAGAGTAAATTAAATCCTCTACATTTTTATCTTCTCTCGTCATAGAACTTCCTTCTCTGCCTTTTCTCACCTTGAAATTTTATATATATATATATATATATATATATATCATTTTAGTTTAGGTAAATTGATTTTTAAACTTGATACTATATCTTTCCAAGCCCCCTTTACAGTAACCCTCTCACAATTATCCTTTAAAACCCAACTCAAGAGCTCCATGCTCTGAGAAGTGTCTGCTTCATGATAGGATATACTCTTTACTCCAGTCTCCTTCGGGACTTCATTGTCGCTCGCAGCTCTGTCCTAGTACTTATCAGCCGTGAAGCCTTTGCCTAACCAGGAGCAAATATTTCTGCCTCTTCAAAGTTCAAAGTGACCTGCAGGCAGAGTTCGACTTCCTGTCTCCATGTCATATTTCAGTTACTGGAAGCGGGCAGTACGGAATAAATAAATGAATGAATGACCAACATGTGTGTAACTATTCAATAATATTATCATTTTTGAATAAATATTCAGACCTTCAATAGCTATTTCTTAAGTGTTTTGATTATACAGGGACCATCAGAACTAAAGAGAAAAATATATAACAAGCAGTTTTAGAAGTAATGAAATAGCATATTTTAGAGAGCGATGAAAATAGTAAAATAAAATAATGCAAAAGAATATAAGAGAAAGCAGTTGAGTAGGAGGTCTTGTGAGTAAGTAAGTGGTTAGATGATCTCTCTGAGAAGAGGATAGGGGAGCAGAATCCAGAGTGACCTGTGGCTGTAGACACACACCTCAGACTCAGTAAATTATAAGATATATTGCTCAAAATTCTGTAAGCTGGCAAGTTCAAAATTACGGTGCCATTCATCTAGTATACAAGGAGGACCTTCTCTCTGCTTTGCTGATGGTACCTTCTGGCTGAAACCTCCCATGTCCCTTTCATAAGGCACTAGTCCCCGTCCTGAATGAGGAGCTGCCATGATATAATCATGTCATGAAGACTTTGCCTCTTGAGAGGTTTGCACTGAGGGTTACATTTCAGCATCTGAATCTGGGTGAGGTGGATATCAAAATTCAAAACATGAATCAAGGTTTCCCTGAATCTAGAGCATGTGATTACTCCCAGATATATATTATGTGGGCCTCCTGGGCCACGGCAAGGATATCAGAAAATTTTAAATAGAATAGTAGCATGTTTACTTTTTCTTTAAGAGAGTTCACTCTAGCTGAGGTTAAAAGAGTAAACTTTAAAATTACTATGGCAAGAAAAGACAGGAAAAACTGACAGAACAAATGCACTAGTCCAAATGTAAGCTGAAGGTGACAGGTCCAGGAGGTGCTATGGTGATTCTGGGACAGAGGTGGGAGGAAGAAGGGATTTCAGAAGTGATACCTGCAGAAAATACTGGAGTGCTGGGTACAGACAACGATGATAAGCAGGAGACAACTGTGCTTTTTTTGTTTTCCCAGAGTTCCTGAGTAATACATTTCATTACTGGGAGTCCTGGAAAGAGGCCCTATGTCTGCTGCTCTCTTCTACATCCAGCAAGTAATTACAACTATCCAGCACAACCAAGTTGTTCTCTTTCTACTCCCCAACCAACCTTCACTCACCTCATACATCTTCTCTCTTCAAAAGCACCATTGGAGCCTGATAGCCACTGTTATTGATTTCCTCAGCAAAGTACAACTTGAGGCAAAATTGTTACATCTTTTAGAAAACATCTTTTGTACCAGGTAAATACTACATGAGCGGTTGGGACTTCTAGCAAAAGCAGTCCTCTCTCAGGGATGTTAGAGTATTACATTATCTGACGGTGCCTATGATGTTAGGGGAAGGTTAGGGGAAGGTTTTCCCATAGATCACTTATTTTGGAAGGATCTGATCATGTGGATTGATGTGGCTCGAGTCAGTTCAATATACTTCTTTGAGAATGCTATATCTATTTTTATCTAATTTTGTGTGTTTGCCTCGATTTATGTCTTTGTACCATGTACAAGCAGTCTCCACTTAGAACAGAAGAGGGTGTTGGATCATTGGCTCTCCTAGGACTAGAGTTACAGATGGTTGTGGGCCACTATGTGGATGCTGGCAATTGAACCAAGGTCCTCTGGAAGAACAGCTGGTGCTTTTAAGTACTGAGCCATCTCTCCACTTCTTTATTTTTGTCTTGAAATTATGGATTCATTATGGAAGGTTGAGGTCCTTGTTATTACCAAAGCCTGTTGCCAGTTAGCAGACTACTGAATCCTAGGCGAGGCTATGTGGCTGATTTCTTGCACGTTAAACTTTGGGGTATGCTGTGGTTGAATGTCTGAACAGTGAATCATAATGCAGCAGTATTTGAGAGGTAGCCTAATGAGAGTTGCTGAGAGCAAACTAAATCAGTTATGTGGTAATGTGGGAATGAGTTCACTCTCTCAAGAGATGGTTATCTATAGAAAGAAGAACTCGCTCTCACTGTGGCTCCTCTCTCTCTCATTCTTGATCTTTCTTTGTTCTTTCACTGAGAGAAACAGCATCGCTCTGCTTCAAGACAACATCCTAGACGTGAAACCTGGACTGTGAGGAGCTGGCACTCAATCTTGAACTTTCTACTCTCCAGACCAGTGAGAAATATGCCTCTTTCCTCTAATCTAATCTTCTTAGACTACCCAGTCTCAGGTTTTCTCTTATAGTACAAAGCAGACCGAGACATGTTTTAATTGATAGATGGAGAAGTAGCTATTCATTTTGAGCCGCAAAATCTAAAGGTGGACATCTTAATTATTTGTCTGTTGCTAGGACAAAATACATTAAGAAAAGCAATGTAAGGGAGAAGGAGTTTATTTTGCTCTATAATTCCAAGGAGATACAGTCCATCATACTAGGAAAGACATGTCTGTAGGCAGAAAAGACAAAGAGTCAGGAGAAAGAGGCTGTTTGGTCAGAAAGGTGGTAGGGGCTGAGCTATAAAACCCTCTCAAGGGGTTGGGGATTTAGCTCAGCTGTGAGAGCATTTGCCTAGCAAGCCAAGGCCCTGAGTTCGGGTCCCCAGCTCTGGAAAAAAAAGAAAAAAAAAGGAAACCCTCTCAAGGTCTGCCCCCCAAGGACCACTTTTTTCCAGCAAGGCTCTATCTCCCTAAAGACCAAATGTTTAAATGCATGAGGTTATCGGAGGCATTTTACATTTCTACCACGATGATGAATAATACACCAGCCACCTGTGATCTTCATTCTTTCCTTCCCACACGGCTGTGCACTGGGCAGGCTGTGTGGCTCACCAGAATAGCCAATAAAATTTGCTCACACTGTGTATACAATACCTACTCATTTAGTCATCCAAATAAAATGTCTTATTGAGTGTTTCTAAATGTTCTGATTATATCTGCGAGCCAGGCAGTAGCAGAGAGCCAGATCCTTTCTGATGGGGACATGCCAGGGGGAAGGAAAGTTTGAAGTATCAGTTACATACCAAAACCACAGTCAGAGAGCAGTGTCAGGGAGAAAATGTAACTGACTTTTACAGAGCACCCCCAGGACAGAGGCCAGTAAACATTTACTATGGGAAACTAGACTGAATTCTTTTGTTTTGCGAGCCATATGGCCTCGTGCACAGTAACACAACCTCTCAGATCTAGTGAAAAGAATCCACAGACACTTGTAAAAAAAATTAAGGAGTAAGCCTGGATTTATGGAGAAAAGTGTCAGGCCCACTGAGTGAGGTCTGACAATTTCTTGCCCTGATGAATATGGAAAGAATGATAAATAAGAAAAACTAAAAACATGCTGATATTTAAGCTAACATTCTAATGATAAAGAATATCTCATGTTCACTGAAGAGGAGATGTTTTAGACAAATAAGAGCATGTGCAAAAATTCAAGCCATAATTGTTTCAGCATAGAAATGGCTATCTGCATAATTAGACATAGGCAAGAAGAAAAGAGATCCGGGTAGGGGTCAGATTGCTGTGTGTTTCAGAGCCTTTTACACTGTAGGTGATCATCATACAGTTCAGGAGTTCCAAATAATTATTCAAACAAATTAGACTATCCATAATATTTGTTCAGATCAATGTGAACCAATTCAAGTTGATTGTGTACACAATAACCTTCTGCCTAGAACCTGATCCATGAATTACATTCCAGCTTTGTCTTCCATGAAGGGATCCGACCATACCTAACCCAGGCCTCCAGGCTGCAGCTTGAGGCCCCAGATTTTGTAAAAGTAGATCCTCCCTGACACAGGCTTAAGGAGTTATGGGATTCTTGCCTGTGGTCTCTAAAAGGAACAGTTCTAACATTCATGCCCAGCTCTTAACAAAAGAATGCTTGTTACAGACAGCATTAGGCACTTCACAAATTTCTCTCAAGTACACTCCCAGATCCCAAGAGTTATATGAAATCTATGACCTGCTCTAGTCAGAGAAAGGAAATCAGATCTAGTGTCTGTCATCCACAGATAGGAGTTGAAAGAACAACTGTTCTAATCACCAAGCCTTTCTTTCTGCTTCTACAAGTGCAAAGGTGGTTGTCCAGAGGGAGCTGCCTTATCACCATGTGGGACAGATGATAGTTGCTAAATTAAAGTTGTGTAGAATCGCATGGTATTGTGATTTCATGATTGTGATTGCCCTGTAACCCATCCTACTGCGAAAACTGGCACTGAAAATCAACTTTTTGTTAGATAATCTATATCATGTTGGCCGAATGGTCAACAAGGGTGGCTTAGGGTACCCAGGCTGTTATTTAACAGGTTATGTAGGTTCTATGAAGCTAATAATTTTTCTGTCTTGTTCTCTAACATAGCATAGAACTTCACTGTTTTGGATTCTGTAGATATTTGTTGAATGAATGAATCAAGCAATGAATATTAATCTTCAGAAATATGAGAATAAAGGAGACATTGGACTGAGGCAAGAACTTCACTTCACAAATTAAGGTTTTTTCATTTACCTGGATAATATGATTGTGCCTGGGGTAAGAAGGAGGCTAAGGCGGGGTTGGGGATTTAGCTTAGTGGTAGAGCGCTTGCTTAGCAAATGCAAGGCCCTGGGTTCAGTCCCCAACACCTAAAAAAAAAAAAAAAAAAAAAAGGAGGCTAAGGGAACAGCAAGAAAGGGATGATCTGGAGATAACTGGAGAAGTTACTTGGATGTGCTTTAAAGAAACTTGCATGCCACATTATGTGTAACTATTAGTTTAGAGACCAAGCTACTGAAGGTCAAATACTCAGGATAAGAAAACTTTAAATTGTGAGCTAATGTGTTCAAAAATACACAGTAGAAGTCTGTGCAAGTCTGTTTTTCCTAAAGGTTTGCCACTTTGAACATTTATAGGCATGCACATGTCTGAAGGTCACAAGCCAATTGTAAGGAAGTAGTTTTTAAAACCTAATGGATGAGACGATCAGGATCCAATAAAAACTTCCACAAAGAAAATACAAGATTAGAAGCCATCATCCACCCTCTTGAAACTCAATAACCTGACAACTGAAAATTTCTTCATGAGTTAGCACAAACTAATTTGGTAGTGAACACAGCTGAACTTATAAAGCATCTCTTCACAATCTTTACCACTCTTCATGTGAATATTCATACACAACATTCATCCATGTTTGAGATGATGGTATTATCCCATGGTGTACCTCTATATCTACAGAATGTGCTACATGTGGCATCTCTCAAATCCAAAAGATTCTTGCGCTTTCATAAAACTCAGATTATAGATGAAGGAATGTAGACCTCCCTCATGAACAGGTTGTAGCTTTAGAAGGAAAAGTCTGCCAACAGTTCTAATACTAAGTTGGAGAAATTAGAGGAAGAAGCGAGTGAAGAAATTGAGAGTGAAAAACATTGAGCTCTGTATCGAGCTGGAAATGCTGGCAGTGGCGGACGTGCGGGAGAGTTCACAGATGTATCCATACAAGTCAGTTCCTGACTGAAGGTGGGAGGCAAGAGAGGAAGGAATCCAGGATATGCCTCATGCTGCTAGCTTGGAAGAGTGGACAGATGGTAAACCATCTCCTATGAAAGAGAAGCAGAAAACAATCAGAATTTAGGAAATCAATTCTAAATGCTTGTTTGATCATGGGCATGTGAGGTTCCTGTGAGTTCTGTAGTTGAAAACATGGAGAAGAAGTTGGAAATACGGGTTGGTGAGCCTAGAAGAAAATCTAGTGAAGGGGCTATAAGTTTGGAAGGTATAGCGAGTGTAGAGTGTGTAACGTTCTACCAAAAGATATGTCAAAGCCCTAGTTGTTGTCTGCAACTTAAATAACCAGTCTGCAATCTTAAAAGAGGGTCTTTGAAGATATAATTACATTGAAGTCTTCACATGAGGCAAGTTGACTATGAAACAAGTGGATGTTACTTCCATAGGAAAAAGAAGGACACAGAAAAAAGCCAGATGAAGAGATAGATTAAGATACATTTATAAGCCATGAATTCTGAGGAATGCTGGAGCCAGAATCTGGGAGAGAGATATTAGCCGGACTCTCCTTTAGAGTCTTCAGCTTGGACCCTCACCCACGATCAACTTGACTTTTGGGTCTCTAAACACCAGAAAGATAAAATAATATATCTTTGTTATTGCAAGCCATGCAGTGGGTGGCAGTTTGTTATGGCAATATAAGAGACAGTCAGAATGCTTCAGCCATGAAGGGGATTCTTAGCAGAAAATATTGTTAATAAGGAAAGGAGAACTCAAGTGACACCAACATTGAGTAGAAAGTAAAGGACAGAGTAAGGATGGTCAAAGGGGCAAGATGAACACAGCGAATCGGGAGCTCAGAAAAATCATAAGCTCTGGGCTGAAAGACGCCCTCTGTGGTGTCAAATTTCGTAGAGATGGCATATAGAATGGAGTCTGTAGGGAAAACATCAGATTCATAACAAGGCTGGTGGTGACTTTGAATGGAAGCAATTTCAGAGATCTAAGGAATGAGTAATATGTGGAAAAAGTCAGCAGAATATTCTTTCAGAGATGTATGACTCACTAGTGACCAACCAGTTTCCTAGGAGCATCCTGAAGGCTACCATGTGGATGGTGGTAACAGGAAAGTGGCCATGTTCGTGGCTTGAATGGGCTTATTCAAAGATATTTATTGCAAAGATTTACAGGCTGGCAAGCTTAAGGATCTCTACTGACTATTTGTAAGTGTTGGGACAAAGTTGTCAACATAGGAGAAATAAAGACAGTCAAATATCCATAAGCAGTTGGAGTTGAAAGCACATAGTATTTCTTTGTACAGAGTAGTTGCTGCAAAGCGGAGTGGAATTTTTGAGCCTCCCTTGCAGCTAGGTGAAGATGTGATCTATTCACACAAATGGAAGAAAGATAGAAAAGAGTGGAAGTAAAAAGAGGAATCCTTTGAGCCCTGGGGTACGGCAGGTGTGCGTGCCTTTTCCAGTTTTTTTCTCCTCAACCTAAACTGGAATCAGAGGAGCCATGGTTCTTAGTGATGATGGAGCCACAGAAACTGAAGGAGCATGGATTCCTGAATCCTAGTGTTCAGAAATTCTTCCATTAATAGAAGAAAAAAATCCACAATGGATTGTTAAATGAGTGAGAAACAAAGATGGTGTTAGTCAAGTGAAATGAGAGTTTATTTGTTTTAGAAGCTAGTATTACTCTAAGATAGCCTGAATATGTTACAGAGCCCAGATTTCAAATGGCTGTGCTCCTGTCATCTGTCATAGAGCTCAATTGCTACCAGCTTGAGTCACAAGTAACCAACTGACTAGGAGCACCTAGCATCTGTCCCATTCTTACTGGATTTTCATTCTTTCAGAGTAATCATTTGAATGACAAATACACCTAGGCAGGACTCAGAGGGCCAACCATGCACATGATAGATCTCTGCCATCGACTTGCTTATATTCTAATGTGGGCAGACAGACAGAAAGTAGACAAAGGAATGGTTTTAGGCTACCATGCCAGGCAAATAAATGCGCGTGTCACACTATTGAGCACTAAATATAACAGACTAATGGGATAAACAGTGTTAAGTGGAGTTTGCTGCAAGAGAAAAAAAACCTTTGTCCAGGAAAACTACAATGGAGATTTTGTGTGAAGTTGCTAGACAAGGAAAGAAGAAGGTGGAATGAGATTAACCGGAAAACTTAAAAAGGGGCCACGAGGAAATGTGTTGACTGGTGTTTGGGGTGAACATTGTGAAGCAGGAGGAGGCACCATTCTAAGAGCAGAGGGAGAGATAACGTTGAGCTATATCCTGGGGGATCGTGGAAAGGAGTTTGTCCTTCCTTAAGCAGGATGCCACTGACCTGACCTAGCTTCCCATGTGAGAACTTTCCAGCGCACCTGCACCTTCCTGGGAGTCCTGCCACCTGTTGGCTTTCGACCTTGTACCTGCCGTTTCATCGCCCCTTTAACGCACTCTGAGCTTCTTCTAGACACTTCCCAGACTGCACGGTACATTTGTCAAGGATAAGCAAGGCAAAGAAAATCTCTTCGCTCATGGAGAAGTGAGTCCTCTGTAGAGAAAATAAAGCTTGTGGGCTTACCAGGGGAGAAGCAGCCCCCATGAGGCGCCGAGCATGAAGTCTATATTTGAGCTGAAAATACGCAGGGGGCGGGCGGGAACCCAAACACAACTGCTTTTCCTTATGTGATGGCAAGTGAGTAATTTTACCTCCTGAGTTTGAGGAAGTTCCTCCTGCTATGAATCGGCGCCATCACTCATACTAGAACGCTAGAAGCGATACATGGGAGGGCTCAGGGGCCTCCACAGATGGGAACACTTTTAACAGTCACGATAACTCACATTTGCAAACTACACTTCGTTCGCTCCATCTGTGTCGCCCCAGCCTAACATAAATCTAGGAGGACTGGCCAATTCTATTTTAAACATCAGGAAATTCTGGTTCAGAGAGATGAAATGGGGAGCCTAAGGCCACCAAGACAATGGCTACATTATTCTTTGGAAGGACAGTCTGAAAATATTATTAATTCCCCTGTTTAAAATTGTCCATAGGCATTTAAAATTCAAATCCTTTCTTGGGTCCTACAAGATCTTACACCAGACATCGAACAAATAGTCCGACTTTATAAAAAACATTTTATTGGAGATCCATGTCTGTATAGCATGTGTGGCTGCTTGTGCAAGACAAGGGGAGGATTGAGTAGTTGAGAGAGAGACCTGTATAAGCCACAAAGCTGAAAAAATATTTACCACCTGACATTTTCCAAAAACTGATTTGCTAACAACAGGCAAAAAATACTCTAACCTTTTCTCCTACTCTTTCTCCTACTCATTCTTTTCCCGGTATTTTGGTTTCTCCCCAACACACACACACACACACACACACACACACACACACACACACACACACACATTTGTTCAGATCTCAGAACAAATGCTGACTCTCAGGGAGACCTCCTGTGGCCTCCTAGCTACTGTGACCCAAGTCCTAGCATAAATTCACTCCTTTTTAATTTTTGTTTTGTGGCAATATTATTTTCTCAGTGGTCTTATGTATATATGCATTTATTGTTGATGTATCTCACCACATTATTATCTCCATGGGAACAGGCATGTGGACTTCATCGCTCAGTTTATACTGCTAGCAAAATATTTCCTGATACCTATTGGCCTCTTCATAGTCAAGTGCTAATTAAATATGCAAATTAAAGAATTAATGAGACAGCCACAACCCATTCTTGTCACGGTCAGATCTTTCAACCTTGCTATTATGGACCCCTGGAAATGGAAATTTTGTTGTTGTGGGAGTGCCCTGTGTATTATAGTTTTTAGAGTACCATTCTTGGCCTGCTAGATGTCCATAGCTTATCAGCTGGGCTATTTGAATTGTGACAACCAAAAATGTTTTTACACTTTGGGAAATATCCCCTTTGTAGGAAGAGGTGCCCAAGCTGAGAAACATTGGACCATATGGTTTTATCCTGGCGGATAGGGCTTGAGAGATGACTTCTATTATGCTTGCTGTGCAAACAAGAAAACCTGGGTTCAGATCTCCGGCAGTAATGGAAAAAGTCAGATGCAAATCTCACATCTGTAACTGCAGCACTAGGGCCATAGAAACACACAGATCACTGGGCTGGGGGCCAGCCAGTCTAGAGGAGACGGTAAGCTCAGGAAGAGACCCTGCTCCAGAACACAAGAGAGATAGAGGACACTTATTGGCAATCTCTGACCTCTGTATGCATGTCTGAGCGAGTAAGCATCCTTTTACACACACACACACACACACACACACACACACACACACACACACACACACACAATGTCATTGGGTCTTAAAACAGCTTTTACCCAGGATCACAGTCATTTCAAATTTCTAATGAATTGAGTTTGTACCCTTGAGTGACCTCTGCTTTAAGGCCAGTTCCTTGGTGGGATGATGTATTCACTCCTTTAAGGAAACATCCATACTATTCTGGATATACAAAGTCCCAAGTTAGAAACCACCTAATCATTTTCAGTGGGGGATGATTAACAACAGGGAGCCAGAATACAGAATTTGCCACTTTCTGAAGTGACATACAGTACAAGGGCTGGGGACACCATAAACAAAGAAGCCTGGGGATCTCTGAGACATTTGGCGTTTGCAGGGATCAGAAATGTTAGTGTGAGTTGTTTGGTTAAGTCTTTTTCCATGACACAAAGACAAATGGATGGAGCAAAGAGAAGCAAATGCATGGACTGGCAAGGGCTGCGTAATCTCCGAGGTGAGCATATGAAGGCAGGATGTGGAAGTCATTTAGTGATCTTGCTTTTTTACAAGGAAAATGCTGAGTGCGGGGAGCCCTGTCGCTGTCGCTGCCGCCTGGCTCCAGTGCTTCTCTGATGGAGAAGCTGGGCAATGGATTCTGCTAGCTTCCTGGGGATGGACTCTATTTTCATAGCTCTCTCTCCTCCATGGGGTATGGCTTAATGTGCCACCCAGCAGATGCAGCCACATTTCAGAGAAGGATGGCTTTCATCAATGAATGACCCATAGGGAGAGACTCTGGTAAGGACAGTCCATCCCGATCATAAAGAGCTTTTTCTAATGACAGTGGGTACTGGGGGGCAGAAACTGGGTAGCATAGCCCTTTCTGAGAGCTACGCCCATGGGAAGTAAGTAAACGTCTCCAAGGCTCACTCCTCACAGTCCCTTTCCTTACTGCTACCCTTCGAGGACTAAGCCTGCTTTCATTTGTCATTACAGTTACCAGGATTTCCTCCGTTTCTTAGCTGTGCCTACAACCAAACCTGGGTTAGAGTAGGATGCACCCCTACCTCGCAATTTTCATTGAAGAGAAGAAACAAATCTTCCCTATGGCTTTAGGGCCAAAAATTAGACAGATTGAGTGAAAATAGTGGAGAAAGGTAAATGAACATAGTGGAATCAGTTGTTTCCAGTCATCCTGTGTTCTCCCTCCCTTTTGATTATCACACTTATACCTCAGGGATACCTTGAAACAGTTAGTTCCTGGAATATGAATTATCCTAACCTCTACCATGCCAGACTTATGGAACACCCATAGCACAGGCCTTTGCCAACAATTGTGTCTCTTCCTTCCTCTCATGAATACAGGTCCAAAACTTATAGGTGACCCACACCAGCCCTGTCATCATTAGTCAGGGATACCTTTGCTAATCATTGTGTCTCTTCCTTCTTCTCATAATTACAGGTCCAAAACTTACAGTTGACCTACTCATCATTAGTCATGGATTTAGAATGAAGGGTTTGGAATACGGTATGCTACAGCTACTTGGACTGGAGAGAGGAGAAGATGAAGTCACTTCCGTCACTGCCAGCAGATCCAACATCACTGCCAGCAGATCCAACAAGGAAAACGTTGCCATCTGATGGCAGTGTGGCTACTTCATATGACTATGGAGCCTTGATGAACCACCATACCTGAAGTCATGCCTGCTCTTGGATGTGTTGATGATGTGAGAATTAAATGACAGACAGTTCTCTTTCCTAAAATTTTTTTCTCAAGCAACAACAAGATCTTATATTTTTAACTGAAAAAGATCTCAGAGTCTCATAAATTTCTCAACGATAAAGTGTATGGCCCTTATTTTCTTTTGTTATCTAGGACTCCTAAGCCCCTTGTACCTGAGAGTTTTCCTCTTATAACTACAATGATGAGAGCTAGTAAGTATGTATGTTATTAAAGACGCAAATATATCTAAGTTGTCATATTTTGCTCTTTTTATAGGCTGTTTTATACATTTCATTCTTGTTATAAAGATCTACAGTAACTTCTTCTCAGACTTAAAGATGAATAGACTAAGATTCAGATAGCAAAGTAATTGTTGCAATTCACACAGCTGAGAGACCACAGAATGAGCATCCAAACTCCGCTTTCCTTCCTGGGCAGAGAAGCCTTTCTCACATTGAAGTTTGGGGCTATAATTGAGGATAGCAGCATTCATGTTCAGCTTGGCCAGCCTTAGCATATTCATTGATAAAATGGAGTTGATGTCCTAAGAAGAAAATAGTCCAGGCATTGATCTTAGATTGGGCTTTGCAGTGTGTTCAAATAATATGCATTGATATTACTGAGGAGGATGTAGTGACCTAATGCAAGCTACGTAATAGGTGAGAAGAGGAATGGCGTCCGTACAGATGGTAAGCATTGGTGGACTGGGGACAGAGAGCCAGCACGACTTCCTCCTCGGAGGGCTAAGCTCCCTTAAATTGATAGAATAGAAACTGAGAATGACTTCTAGCTATTTTGAGTTGAGCTTCTGAGTGGTTTACACTGACAGCCGTTGAGACTGAGATGTCTAAGAGAATGACAAGAGTTGGAGGCTAAAACTAGTAACTGCACGTTATCCTTCAATACGGTGCTGATTTGGACATGTGAGATCAACAGCTGGCCATGGAAGTAGGAAGCAAAGGAAGCCAGAATTAGAAATATGAATTTCGGCATTAATCATCAAATACAATGGTTGGCAAAGGCTTGGGATGGGTGAGGTAATTCAAGACAGAAAAGGAGAAAAGAAACTAGACAAGTACCTTGGAGTGAGCCTGGAGCACTCAGCTGTTTTGAAATCAAGCAGAGACCAGGAAGTTATCAAAGTTCAATGACAGAACTAGGAGGAGTCAAATGAGAAGAGTATGGTGTTGTGAAGCCAGGAGAAGCTGGCACCTGAATAATGAAGTTGCAAAGCCTGTCAATCACCCCTCTGAAAGGACATTTGAATGGTTACATCAGCACTGCAAAGAAAGGACCACACTGATAAAAGGATACCAAGTTGCTAACTATATTGTAATCAATAAACATATCGGCCACAGGATAATTTGGTTCATCACAGATCATGAACTAATTTTGGAAACTTACTCTGGGAACTCTCAAAAACCACCAATACTGTATATCATACTCTAGTCATGATGTAATGACTTTAGACATTACAGAAAGCTGGGAGTACTGTTTATCCTCAGCACCATAAAGGAACAGGCCGCAAAGCTCTTTCTGAGAAATGTGTGGATAAAGAAGCACGTACATCATAAATTAGATTTGTTTTGTCTTCCAAATGCTTTGGTGTCTAAATTTCTCTAAGATACTTTGGTATTCATTTGTGATTTATTTCACGTATTTGAGAAGGTGTTAATAAGCTCTAACAGGGTGTTTGGGGAAAAGAAATTAAGAAACAAGTTTGAAAGAAGATAGAGGTTTGGAGAGGTAGTTCTGTGGATAAGAGCACTTGTTGCTCTGGCAGAGGAGCCGGATTCCAGCATCCATAGGGCAGCTCACAAGTATAACTCAAGATCTAAGAGATCCAATTCTCTCCTCTGGCCTTCCTGAACAGCAAAACACATGCATAGAGCACACACATATGCATATAAATACTCATGCATGTAAAAAAAATGTTTAAAAACTTGGAGAAGATGGTGTCTCCAGAAACAAACTCAAGGATCATGAAAATACCACACAAGAAAGCATAGTAAAGAGAAAACTGTTCCTCAAGAAGTCATATTAAGCATCCTAGTAATATCTCTTCATACCCAGAAGGGAAAAAAGAAATAAATGTCAAGCCAGCAAGATGATTTAACAGGTGATGTTTCTTGGCACCAAGCCTGATGACCTGAGTTCAGTTCCCAGGACCCACATTATAGGAGAGGATCAATCCCTGCAAATTTTCCTCTGGCTACCATACTTGTGCCATGCCACAATTGTGCATACACATTCAAAATGTTAATTAAATAAACAAATACTTAAAAGAAGAAACTTTTCTTTGTAGTGGGGCTGAGTTGGGGGAAAGAACGGCTGCAATTTCATAGCAGAGGCTTGAAAGACAGTGATGCCAGCGGGAGATTATTCAGGATCTCAAATATAAAGAAGACAGATTTAGCCAACAAAACTACAACATACTATTCAGATGACTTTAAGTAAATAGAACTTATTTTAGTAAAAGCACTTATCAAAGACCACATGAGACACACCTACTCCAAAACGACAAAGAACAATTATTTGAGTAATCATTTCCTAAGTTCTGTATGGGACATGCTTACACTCCAAATTCATATCTTCTACTTTGAAGAAATTAAATTTTAGTTTTGTGCTGTGCTTCATCTGACAACTTTATAAATACACCTTGTCTCCTGTATCTGCACATTTTCATAATGTCTTTCCCCATTGCCTTGGCTAATGAGGTGTAAGAAAGAACACAGGCTTGACAAGAGCTTGTGCTCCACGAAAGCTGCAGAGTTTACTTGAAGATCCTTGGTTTAGTCTCTGTGGGCATCAAAGACATTATGGAAAGAGCACCGGGTCCTTGAGAAGTCCCGATGAGCCCAGGTGTCGCTTCTGTCTCTGTCCCGCAGAAAGGAGCGACACCACGACGTTCTTCTCAAAGCAGTTTATTCAGGAACCTTACAGCATGCAAGCAGGAATCTTTCTTTCCTTTTTTCTCTTCTCTCTATCTCAGCCCCCAGCACACTCCCTTATATCCTCCCTCAACTCCGCCTCCTCAGTCCAGACTGCGTAATCTCAGTTTATAGGTGCACGTCACATGGCCTGATCATGCATCATGGTGCGCCTGCGCAGCTCTCACGATGGACGTGGCTAGTTTCAGGTGTGTGAGGAAGTCAGGTGCTAGTCATATGACTTAGCTGCAGTCCGGGAGCCATCTTGGGACTGCCGCCACACCCGCTCCCCACACGCAGGAAAGCAAACCTAATAGCAGTGCATGGAAATGTAAAATAGAAAGTCACTGTTGATTTAAGCCAATGGTTATCAACCTCTGGGTTGAGACACCTTGAAAACCACTGAAAGATACAGATAATGATTCATAACAATAGCAAAACTACAGTTATGAAGTAGCAACAAAAGTAATGTTTTGGTTGGAGGTAACCGCAACATGAGGAACTGTGTTAAAAGGTCGCAGCATTCGGTCCCCAGCTCCAAAAAAAAGAACCAAAAAAAAAAAAAAAAAAAAAGGTCGCAGCATTAGGAAGGTTGAGAACCACTGTTTAAGCCATCTCTGCTGTCACCATTTCTGCTGAAGCTCTTGTACTTCTCACAGATCATCCTTTTACATGGCTTACTGCAATGCCCCATGTGATGGTCCTGATGCTCTCATTTTTCTGCAGATGGCAGCCAAAATGATCTTTCATTGGCACAGATAAGTCTTTGTGCTTAAAAACCCCAACCAAGTTTTAAGAGTATTTTCGTGTAGCAATTGATGCATGCATGCTACAGTATCTTACCTGTTATTCATTTAGTGAAGAGTTCAGAAGCACCCACTATGTGCAGGCCCTGAAATAATAGCTGAGGTATAATCTCCAGAGCTCTGTGATCCACCTACATTTGAATAATCAAGGCCAGCTCTTAAAAATCCATATTCAAAGAGCATCCTGCTTCCCTGTGGAAACCTTAGGGGGACCGCAAAACGAGCCAGGTTAGAACCCTGTCCAACCACCTAACCTAGTTGGGTCTGCCCATCATGCCAGCTGGTATGCTTGGGACAGGCTGCAGAGGTGAGAGTAACCTGGCTGCAAGCAGTCTTCTGAGCCCCATTGTTGAAATGGTCTGACTTCAGAGGAGACTTGCAGGACCTCGAGAGCATCCTGCCTCCCCATGGAAACCTTTCGGGGCCCCAAAACTAATCATCTTGAAACCCTGCCTAACCACCCTTCCTAGTCAGATCTGCCTGCCATTCCAGCTGATATTGACTGGGACACAATCTTCAGAATAGGGTCCACCTGTGACACAGCCTGCAGAATATGTCTACCTGAGGTACAGCAAACAGAGTAGGATACCCTCACTTCCACTGTCTGGTCTATGGCTTCCCACTACCACCTTTCAGAGAAGTTCTGCTGCTATTAGGATCATCCAACCAACACCAAAAAACAAACAAACAAAAAACCAGATGTCTACAGGACACAATCAACTTACAGCTAACCACTAGTCTGAGGCTGGGGACCACTATGGAAGAGTTAGGTAAAGGATTGAAGGAGCTGAAGTGAATGGCAACCCCATAGGAAGGCCAACAATATCAACTAACCCAGACCCCTCAGAACTCCCAGAGACTAAGTCACCAACAAAAGAGCTTGCATGGACTGGTTCATGGCCTGTAGCACATATGCAGCAGAGCTGCCTTGTCTGTCCTCAGTGGGAGGACAGGATGCACCTAGTCATGGAGAGACTTGATGCCCCAGAGAAGGGGAATGAGGGGTGGGGAGTGAAGTGGGGTGGGGTTGAAAGAGGGAGGATGAGGGGGGGAGCATCCTCTCAGAGGCAAAGGGGAGGACCTAGCATAATTGTCCTCTGAGAGGCTCTATCCAACGGCCAACAGAAAATGATGCAGAAAGAGCTCTGGGAGTCTTACAAAAGAGTTAGGAAAAAGATTGAGGGACCTAAAGAGGACTGGGACTCCACAGGAAGAACAACAGAGTCAACTAATCTGGACCCTTGGAAGCTCCCAGAGACTGAATAACCAACCAAAGATCTAGCATGGGATGGACCTAAGCCCCCTAACCATATGTAACAGATGAGCAGCAGGTCCTCCAAACAACTGGAATGAGGGCTGTCCCTGAGCTTGTAGGTCCTGCACCCCTAAGTGGACAGCCTTGTCTGGCCTCAGTGGGAGAGGATTTACCTAGTTCTGCAGCAACTCGATGTGCAAGGTGTGGGGTTGGGATGGAAGGATGTGTGGGGTTGAAACCAAGAGGAAGCTTCTGCTTCTGAGGGGAATTAAGGGAGGACTTGTGTGAAGGGAGTACTGGGAAGAGAGGAGGGCTTATATTGGTTTGTAAAGTGAATAAATAAATTAATTTAATTTAAAGAATCCATATTCATGGACCAGTCTGATAGAGTGAGATCCTTTGGTGATAAGTCAGTAATTTGCATTTTAAACAAATCTTTTAGGTAATTTTTTTTATTCTTTCTACATTTGAAGATTACTACATAAAATAGGCTAACCTCGGAGACACTGCCGAATCTACAGACTATGCAAGCTAGGGAAGGAGATGGGAGGAATTCACTTGGAAACCTAGTAGAGCGGCTGCACACTGACTCAAAGTAGAAGCAGGTGGAACAGGGAAGATGATTTTCAGGATCCGGGGCTCAGCTCATAATAGCCACCATATATTTAACATTTACTATTCATAAGGAAATAAGGTAACTCTAAACATGCACACTTAAAAATATTCACAGTGAACTTTCAAAGTAGGCATAATAATCACATTTTTTAATGGAGAAAGGTTTACATAGGCTGTTGTTTGCTGAGGGACACATAGCTAGGAGTTGGCAGGGTGAGAATTGTCACCCATCTGCCTGGCTGTAGTGCAGGTATTTTTTCATTGCCTCATGGAGTCAGCTTGTTCTTCTAGGTTGCCTCTGGGGTAGCCCAGAGTACACGGGTCATTTCAATGGCCAGGACCATTGTTACCAAACCTACTTCAGATAATGGGTGCACTTGTTGGCATGCTGTGGGGTCTGGTAGAAGGAGAAAATGTCGACCATCTAGGAATGGCTACTAGGCAGTCAATCCAGGAAACACCAATTGTAAGCCATCTGCCTGTCACTTTCAACAACTGTGATGCCGAAGATTTCACTTAGGGGCTGGAGAATGGCACAGCAGGGAAATAACTTTCAGAGGATCCCTAGAACTCACATTTTAAAAAGCTCAATGTTCTACTTTTAACTCAACATTGCGGAGACAGGCAGGCACATTTATGGGGATCACTGGGAAGCCAGTCTACCTGAATTAGTAGGCAGTGGGAGACCAGTCTCTTTAAAAAGATAGGTAGTAACTCAAAAAGAGACCTAGCCTCTGGCCTCCACATCCAAACACAACACATACGCACATGTGTTCATTTGCATATACATGCAAGCGCTCCTGTGCATGAGTGCATATGTGAACACACACACACACACACACACACACACACACACACACACACACATACAAGCACACTGCTTATCTCTAGTAAGAGGAATATAATGAAAGAAAGCACAAAGTGGACAGAGGAAAGCAAGCCAAGGCATAGTTGAATAACCAGAGAAGGATCAGAAAGAATTAAGGAATGAATGGTGGAGAGGCAATTGAGGAACTCTGACTGCATGACTGCCAGTTCCTCAGTCAAATTAGAAGGAAAATGACCTACTTCGAATGATGAGGATGATGGGAAGGGTGAGCCTCTAACTGAGCAAGCCCTGACTTCAGCAATCAGTAAGGCCTGAAAGATCTCGCTTGCCATGGACGGTTCAGGAATATTAGGAAAGGCGAGAGGTTAAAAGAGATCCCCAATGCAGGAGGAAGATGGCAGAAATCCTAGAGCACTGACACCAAGGCCAGATCAGCCTTTCTGACGGGAGAACATGCAACAACTTGCCCAAAGTGGCGGAAATACCACTAATTGACATTGAAATGAGCAGGGAGAGTTCACCGGCGAAGGTCAGTGATAGCAATAAGATGTCCGGGTACGGAAGGGTTTAGATCATTAGACTCAGAGGTAGCGCAGGTTAATGTGGTGGTCACAGATATCAAGCCATGCAGAGAGCCCTTAACTCTGTACTAAATTAAGTCAGTTCAGATCATTTAATTAACTGTATTCTGAAGTTTTCTCACTTTGAAGAGGAAAGAAACTTGCACTTCATTTGATGTCTGAGAAAATGAGACTTCGTATGAGCATTTCAAAAATTGTTTTAAAAATACAAGAGGTTGCCATTGGCAACCAAGGAACTCCAGAAGGACAGAGAAGAGCGAACATTATTTTTACTTTTATTCTGTGTGCTTGTGTGTGTGTGTGTGTGTGTGTGTGTGTGTTCATGTTTATATGTGTACTCATGTGTGCGGGCATGTACATGTATGTGCGTGGAGGTCAGAGGCCAGCATCAGATGTCTTTTTCAGTCACTCTCTGCCTCAGGTTTTGAGATCGGGCTTTCTTAACTCGAAGAGCACAGATTTCATTAGTGTCTAGCCAGCAAGCCCCAAGCATCCTCCCAAGAGCTGAGATTACAAACACTCGCCGTAATGTCAAGCTTTTCCATAGGAGTTTGGGAGTTTTGAACTTGGGTCCACCTGGCTGTGCAGAAAGCATTTACTAACTGAGCCATTCCCCAGCCAAACAATCAACATTTTTGTACAGCATACCAGATCATTCGGGCACCCTGCAGTATGTAATAAGAGCAAGCATGCCTCCATGGTGAGGAAGCATGTTGCCACATAAGGAAATAGGCGGAAAGTCTCTGAAGTCTATCTGGGTGTTTGTGAGTTGTCTCCAAAACTCCTATGCCAATGCTTGAGGTCCCTTTTCAGAGCATAGTCCAGAGATTTTTGTTTTGTCTTTTTAAATATTTGCCATCCTACTTTCTCCATTGCCACAAGCCATCTTATTAATTACATCTAATAAACAGAATCCAATTAACAGAAACATAATCGAGGCCCCAACTTTCGAGCACTGTTTACTACTCCTTCTTCTTAAGATGGTAAAAGAGAGGACTGAGGGAAAGTCCAACCATGACCTTAACTGGAGCTCTTTCTCCGTGGTAACCAGAGCACATTGCATGTTACCACTGATGAACTCTCAAGAATCCTGTGCTTGATTTTAATTGAGCCTTTGACTTCCCCAGCATTGTCCCCAGCTTGCCTGACTTCATCTCAATCATAATAACTGGCATTCACCGTATTGCTCAGGTCAGGTGTTCAGCATGTGTTTTCCATTTCCCTTATCCCTTCTTGCTTCCCATCCAACCCTGAATCCTTAAGCCATTCATTTTCTCTAGCCTTATCGTCAGTGCTCCACAATTACTTGCCTTGCTGCCTGTATTTTCTGCCTGGTTACCATTTCCGTTGTTACCCACTTCTGATGAACGGCAACACAGTGGTCTATACCATCTTCCTAAATAGAGTAAGTCATGGCTGGTTAGAATCCTCCAAAGGTCAGGTACTGTGTTGTTCTTAGGTTAATGTCTGAGTTCTGATAAAAGCACTGTGGTTAAGGGAGACACTGACATTGGCTGAAACTAGACTGGTGGTAAAGGGGCAACTCCATGCCTTCTCTACAGCCTTTCTCTATGTCAAGTTATTTTTAAAAGTTTTTCTAGTGTATTTTCTTTACTTCTCTTTGAGCTGTATCAATATCTCATTCCTGTTGCCTCTTGCATATCTACTGTCTCTGCCTCTTAACTCACCAAAGTCTACTGACTAAGTCTTGCTCACAAAGCACACACACACACACACACACACACACACACACACACACACTCCCCAAAGTCACTGGGCTCTGAAATAATTCCCACCTCTGTTGTTTTTTGAGGTATCACCTTTCATCTTGGTAACTTCTGCCTTTGTGTTTCATTGTTTCCCTTTGAACCCCCGGATCTCAGCTTAAAAATTCTCCGGCCCAGAAAGTCTTCTCCTGCCCACCTCATCTAAAGCAAGTTGCTCTCTGCTGAACTGCTGCTTCTTCCCAACTGCAACATTTAATCAAGGCTCAGGAAGTAGAGAAAACTTAGGAACCTCAAGAAGTTTCAGAAATTTAGAAGACTCATCAAGTCCTTCTCCAGTGTTAGACATTCAGTGAGAGTGCTAAGGAGGGGGACCTTCCAATCATCAAAGCTGCCTGCAACACATGAAGAAAAGTCCGAGGACACCCTTTCTTGACTCGTCCCTCTGCTCTCACAAGCCATCACCCATGCTGTGCTGGGCTCTTGGTGAGGCAGCTGCTCTTAACTCCCTGTGGTCCGTGATCCACACTTGTAAAGTAACCCCAACAAACCCACCGATGTCTAAAGTGGACATGGATGAAATTGTTTAATTGTTCTGTCACATACAGTCTTGATCACATTCCTTCAGGAAAATCACACGACACTCCCCCTCCCTGTGGACAGTTTAGAATTATTTCAGGTGCCCATCTCCTTCCTGTCTCATGCACCCAACTATCTTTTCATGAGAGAAGAGATCTGACCTTCCCGTCTCCTCCTCATCTTTCCCCACAGCTCAGTATGAGTTGGTACCCTCTCCCCTCTGCACCTCCTTGCAATACAATTCCCAGACAAGTATTTGTCATCTGTAATACATTCCGTCTCTGACACCATGATTCCTTCTAAGAAACGTAGGCTTTGGGGACCAAAGAAACTTGTTTTCAACAGAGCATCATGGAAATAAATTGTATATTTCTATTTCTAGCCTAAATACTATTAAAATTGACTTTATGAGCAAACATAATTTTAAAAATGAATAAGCCCCCTTTTGCACACTGCTTGCTTCTGACCCCATGTTAACTTGTCCCTAACCGAATACAACCTTTTAAAAGAATACAGAAAACATGATGCTGGGAAGGAAGAAATCAGCTAAACATGAAGCTTCCATCCTGAATTAAGATATGGTCTCTCAGGAGATATCTTTTGTCATCTCCTTGAAAGAGATGAATAGTCACCACATTCAGTTCAATGTCTTGGCATTTAGGTGTCTTCCCTTCTCCCATATCTGAGTTCAGTGGCTCAGGAAAATGTTGATGTTTGATGATCCAACACGTTGTGGGAAAGAAATAGATCTCAAAACAGAGAGCATATATTATGTTCTATTTAGTGAATAAAATATCACGGTACGAATAGCTGCCCCTTACACTACACTTTACACTACACCAGCACGAGTGAGCATCTGCTTTATTCGTTCTTCTCGTTGTCTTGTTTAGAGCTTTCACCCAAATGCTGAGGACGGGCACATTGCAACCGCTCCATAAATATTCATCTGTTCATGAATTTTCTAACAGGGGTATGTCTATGTCTCACTTTCATAAATGTGAATCCCAAGTCTCATAAAATTTTGTGTATCATGCTCCAAAAGAAAGTAGGGAATCCAGACTGATGCATGCCTACCATCCACCTGCTTTCCAGCTGTAATCATGAATCATCCATTCCAATTCCCAAGTTCATTTTAGAACCAGGCCCACAACACTCTCTAATCCTGAAGCACAAAGGCTTAACGTGTCTTCAAATCTAAGGGCTGTCATCCTACACATAATACCTCCCTATTGACTTTCCAAATGGTTGGATCAGCATGCTGTCCCAGATAGGAGAACAACCTCATAAAGAGACCTTCTTTCAAAACGGCATCTGCTCTTTTAATTTGAGAGTCATGACACTGTATTTCTTATATTAGTTCAGGCTTGCTGAGTTTCTACTTATTTTTTTTTCATTTGGTAGATGCACAGGGAATAAACACAACTTAGAAAGTCCAAGTCAGTTTTGCAGAGGAATCCAAGGGTAAAAACACTGTTTGGTTGGCCTTCTCACCAGGCTGATGCTCAGGTCTCAGAAGAGTCCTTCCAAGGGCTCTGCCAGCTCTGGAGGTGTCCAGCCTTCCCTTGAAAAACTGGAAGTTAGGGAGTGAGGGAAAACTAGACAAAGAGGTAAGAGAGACTCTGAAGCATCCCTTTGAAATAAACACAATGATAAAAAGCACTATATTTCACAGAACTGTCATGTAGGCTTTGATCCCAATGTCCCTGAGATTATAGGACAAGGCAGGCTCTATACCAAATGCTTTACATGGATTCTCTGAATTCTCACCATTAGTCCTATTATTGTTATTAAATCTTTGAGAAAATGACATGCTCAGGAAAAAGTAAGTAGATTGGTGTGGATGTCCGTTTAGTCTGTTCAGCAAACATGTATTGACAACACAGGTAGAAAGACATGTTCTACATTGATAAGAAGAGGTGAGAAGAAATAAAGAACCTAGATAAGGGAGACAAGTCATGAAGAATCAGCTTAGCTAAGAAGAAATTAGTGTCATCTTGAAACTGCAGAGAAGTCTGGGTGATTTTTTTTTAAAAGCAAGAGAATGATCAAAATTCCAGAGTAGTCAAACAGAAGGATGAAGATAAGGAGGAAGTAGCTGATTATCAAAAGACGATCATAGCCTGACCTGAAGCAGGTTTGGAAACTCTACATGGAGTCATAGACGATGGACAGAAGTAGGCATAAAAGATACTAACTAATGTGGTAAAAACTACAACATAGAATTTAATAATGGTTGGATGTAGAAGGATAGAAAAATGAAGGAATTCACGAAATAAATGGAAGGATGAACAGATAGATGGATAGATGCTTAATTTGAATGAATGAACTAATGGATGGGTATATGGGTTGATGGACTAATGGATGGTTAGGTACATGAATATGCAGATGCATAAAGACAACGATGAGATAGAAAGCTCTTGTAGATATGTACAATTTATGTTTTTTTCTCAGACTCCATGATTAGTCATATATCAGTTCATCAATGTTCTTCCAAGATAATGATTACAATTACAATTTCACATCCGAAACTATTGGTAGTATATGTATTTTAAAATACCTTATGCCTCATAAACATGTTTGTGTTATTGTATTTCTAACTTCTGGAAATCCTGTGGGCTGCATGGAAATAGAAGGGAGTGGTGACCTCAACCTCCGTATCTTATGAACTTAGAATTCTTCTCTGCTACTATTTTTGGTTTGGGTTTTAATCTTTGAAATATGGTAATTGAGGCAGACACTGATATTTTCTGACTAGCTCTGCTATTTTTTTCTGTGAAAGTCAATGTCTCCATAATATTGCTGATGACATAAAAAAGTAGGTTTTATTAAATTTATTTACAGTAAAAAATCTGTTGGCCATTAACCAAAATGTATTATCTAATTGGATAATTACCCCCTCTAAACTCATTGCTTGATTTGAATTACTAGGTTGCCTATATCTGAACCTAACCCTGCCATTTCTAGCTGTGGAGCGCTTGACCTGCAACATAGTCCCATTTTGTGATTCTAACTTTGATAATGAAACAGGTTGAGCTTCCATTTCTTAATACTCTCTTAAACTGCTTATCTGTTCCTATAGCTAGAAAGATGTGGACCAAAATAAAAAGACCGTATTCTCTTTCCTATCACCAACTCTTCACTTGGAAACCTTGGATCTGGGTAAATATTCAAGACCTGGCAGACAATCTCCTTCTCAACTGCTTGCCACCCACAGTTGGACTGCAGTTAAACGTGTAACCCACTGTAACCTGCACGCCAATTGTCATCACTTATTTTACAAGCAGCTTAATTACAGCTTGCTTGAGCCACAATGACAACTTTCAATCACCACAGGTGGCAAAATGTAATCTTTAATCTCTTCTAAACAAGTTGACTAATTACAATATCTTATTCCTGACATATCATAACACCTAAAAGTCTGCTATAAACATTCGTCTTAAACAAGTCTTCCCACAGAGCTAAACACAAAGTGTTTCATCAGCCACTGCTCCATCACTTTCTGAGTTCACAAGAATAGGCACAAGAATACAAATAGATCAATTATAGGCCGGTGATTTCTCAAGGAAGAATTTTTCCTGTGCTACAATTTTCCCACGATGTAGGCCAGGCTAAAGCTACAGAAAATTGTGTGCACGTCTACCTGTGGTAGAATTCTGCTCTTCACGAATGATGTGGCTGCAGAAATATCATGTCAAATGGACACAACAACCAACGTATTCATAGAAGAATGTGGCATCAACCATGCAAATAAACATCCTTTCTGGTACGTTTCCTAGCAATTTCCAATTTCTGTGGCAATATGGGAGCCAAAATATCACATTGATATAGTGTGAAGCAGGTGTCACATATTTACCCAGGATGCAGTGAACAAAGAACCATCCAGAAACACTTCTTCATCACCCGCAACAGCAGACTATAGAAGAAAGATGAATTTTCTATACAAACACAGCCTGGGCTGTGGCATTCACCCTTTGGATTCTGAAAGCTAAAGATAGACTCTGTAGTCTTTCCATCAGCAGGGAGGATGATCCAGCTAAACATCACTTTGGTGAGGGATAATCCTGAGCATTGAAAATAATATTTTTCTCCCAAATGTGTAGCAACTATAAATTAAAATGTGGTTTTTGGGGTGGAGGGCGGGAGTGGAGTTCTTTCTTCAAAAAGTCCCATACGCACACTTCCTTCGCAAAGCAATATTCTGCCTCATGCCTCGAGGAACCCTGAGGTTCATTTGAATAGTTAATTACTTTGGAGTTAGGAGGATAGGAGCTTGAAAATGCAAGCTTCTCATTGATTAGAATTTGATTCTGTCAGTGACTCTGTCATTTCTGAGCCTGCAACAGATATTTTCTGAGTTCCTTCTCTGCAGCAGACGTTGCCTCCACCTCATGCTTCCCTCCCACGCTCATATCATGAGAAACCCAGAAGCAAATTTACTTGAAGCTGGTGCAGGGGAATGTGCTACCGCACATTGTATATTGCAGTCTGGGACATGGGAGGGGGAAACATGGTCATTACCAGTTCCTGGTTTAAGAGTTCTAGGAACTTGACCGAATTATTTAACATTTCAGAGACTTATTTTCCTCTCTTATGGAGTGGAAATCAGAGAACCGGTCCAGACTGGCAAATGGATTTTCCCACGTCACTAGGCCTGCTAAGTCCTGACATGGCAACAAGCACATGTTAAATACAGCATCAGTGCAAGGACCTATCACAAGTAAAGGGCAAGACAGAGAAAAGAAAAAGGAAGCAGTTCTGTATCCAAAATAGACTTAGGGCTGTAGTTCAGTGGCAGGACATCAGCCTAGTGTGTACAAGTTCCTGGGTCCCATCACCAGAAAGAGACAGAGGCAGGAGGCAGGCAGGAAGAGAGGATAAAAGAAGAGAGAAGAGGCAGCTGGCTAGACAGCTTAGGAGGTCAAAGTGCTTGCTCTACATTGATCTCTGGAATCCCTGTGGTGGAAGGAGAGAAACGATACCTGCTACTAGTCTCTGACTTCCACATGTGCCCTGTGGAATGTGGAAAGGGCATATCAGGCCCCTCCCCACCCACACACACTGTAAGTAAATGTAAAACAAAAAAAAAAAATACTAAAGGTAAGAAAAGAAAGTGTGCGGAGAAATGGGGATGGGCACGAGACCTCAAGATTAGCATAAAAAAGAAGCCAGGTGACAAAGCCTGAAACCTGTCCCCACTTGTGCTTCATGCAATAAACGAAGCTCCAGGTAGGTTCTCCAGTGTATAAATATGGGAGACGTGAGCGTTGTGCAAATAAGTCAGACAAGGTCAGGGCTGTCTGGACTGGTGTCTTTTGGGCTTACTTCCATTAGCTTACATGTCCACTCCTGTTCTTTTCCTTTCTTAATAAACTGTCTCTATTTCTATCTCTAACCATATGTCCCCCCTTCAGTGTTTTGTCCTGGTGTACTAGAGCCTGGAAACTTCAACAAGTGCCCTCTGTACTCAATCCTCATCAAACACAGTGAGGAGAAGAGGAAAGAAGAGAATACAACGGGAGCAAAGAGGAGGAGAGGGGAGGAGACAAGAGGCTAGGGAAGGGAAGGGAAGGGAAGGGAAGGGAAGGGAAGGAAGGAAGGGAAGGGAAGGGAAGGGAAGGAAGGGAAGGGAAGGGAAGGGAAGGGAAGGGAAGGGGAAGGGAAGGGAAGGAAGGAAGGGAAGGGAAGGGAAGGAAGGGAAGGGAAGGGGATATCTGCAGCTCTTGGACCCACCCAGTGGTTGCAGACTCCCTACCAAACACACACACACACACACACACACACACACACACACACACACACACACCCCAAAACAGATGAGAACATACTTAGACACATGCACATAAGAAGAGAAAAACATTTGCTAATTTTTAAAGCAATTCATGTTGACTTGTGGGGAGTTAGAATGTGCAGAATGTTCAACTTGGGGTTTGCTTTCTTTTGTGCTTCTTCTCTATAGTTATTTAAAGAAACGTGATCATTGCTTTCATACAAACTTATGGTTGCAAAATTAGCTGAGCTATAAATTCTTATTTATAGTTTTTTCTATTAAAAGACTCAACCCAGAAGTTGGGGTCTTTTGGCTTATTGGTCTGGAGAGAGTTTTGCTTCTAGAATTTGAAACTAGAATTTGGAAATGATATCTTCATAACCCAAAAAAGTAAAACTCAAAGTAAACATTATAAAGTCCAACTCGTGTTATCCACATACTCACCAGAGCCAAACTCTGTAGTCTGAGTCATTCTGCTCCCACATCTCGGCCAGAAGCCATCAGTTGTGGAAAGCCAAACTTTAGCATTTCCATGTACTTTTTTAAAATTTTTATTAGATATATTTCTTTACTTACATTTCAAATGTTATTCCCCTACCAGGTTTCCTGTCCATAAGCCCCCATTCTCTCCCCTCCCCCTCCCCCATACGGGTATTCACCCGTACATCCCCCTGCCCCTCATATTCCCCAGCACTGGGGGTCCAACCTTGGCAGGACCAAGGGCTTCCCCTTCCACTGGTGTCCCAATGCCATCCTCTCCTACATATGCAGTTGGAGCCCTGGGTCAGTCCATGTATACTCTTTTGGTAGTGGTTTAGTCCCTGGAAGCTCTGGTTGGTTGGCATTGTTTTTCTTATGGGGTTGCAAGCCCCTTCGGTTCTTTCAGTTCTTCCTCTAATTCCCCCTAAGAGGGTCCTGTTCTCGGTTCGGTAGTTTGCTGCTAGCATTGACCTCTGTATTGGACATGCTCTGGATGTGTCTCTTACTTCTTAATAGCTCTCTTCAGTGACTTCTTGCTTAAGCTGTTACTTTTTATGTGTTGGAGAGTGAGTGAGACTCTTATTCTTAACATCACTTCACCAAAAAATTGCCTGGGCCAAAAAGTGATGCCCAAATGTAACTGACTGATAGTGTCTTCTGGGTAATTTGATTTAAAAACAAATTTCTAAGGCTAGAGAGAGAGAAGCACTGGCTTCTCTTGCACTGGACCCAAACTGCTTCATCCACATGGCTGCTGACAGCAACCTGTAACTCCAGTTTCAGAAAACTCGATGCCCTCTTAAGGTCTCAAGAGGAATACGGCATGCATGTAATGCACATGCATGCATGAAAGCAAACACTTATACACATAGAATAAAAATGTGAGGATATGAAGCTATTTGTGTTTTTGGATTTCATTTTTGTATGTTTGGTTGGTTAGTTGGTTGGTTTGGTTTGGTATTTCTGAGATGAGGTCCCTCTGTGGACTCCCGGCTCTCCTGGAATTTGTTCTGTGGACCAAGGTGGCCTTGAACTCACAGATCCACCTACCTATACCTCTGCCTCCCGAGTATTTGGATTAAAGGCATACATCACCATCTCCCATCATAAACTTTCTTAAAAATAAATCATAAGTACAATTTCATGAACTCTCTCCAGTCTTGTTGGATTAGGCTATCCAATTTCCAAAAGTTATTAGTCTTAGCTTTCCCCTTAGATGCTTACTAATATACAGTTTGTGAGAATACACATTATTGCCTATTTTATGAAAAAAAGTAGAAAAGTTTCTTAAATGGAAAATTGAATTATCAGGGGTTGCAGCTATGTCATTCCCGAACATAACACAACGAATTAAAGTCAGCTTACAGGATGATACATAACGCTCTATGATAATTGTATCACTATTCACAACACCACAGTTATACAATTAGCCTAAATGCTCACCAAAGTGCATAAAGTATGAAACTTATATGTAAATGAATATTACTCAGATAAATAAAGTTGTCATTTGTAAGAAATGGGATGAAGCCATCACCAACAAAAGAAACAAACGTCTGCCAGGAAGAAAATGGTGTATATAGTTTCTTTAACTTTTAAATCTAGAAGAAAAAAAATAAAGGTAAAAAGGGGACTATTTTGAATAAAGGGATTGGAGAAGGGAAGAGAAGAAATGAGAAGGTAGAAAGGGCAAATATGATCAAAGTGTTTCAAATGCATATATGGAAATGTCACAATAAAATTCATTCTTTATACAATTAATATAAGTTAAAATATGTTCTTAAATAAAGCAAATTAGAGCACATTATTATATCTGATAGCCAGTCATTTTGGGAACTAATGACCTAAGAAAAGATATACTAAAGATATTGGGCAATTGTATTTCAGTCAACACATGAGCTTTTCACAAAATAATGCCAATGAAGGTACAACTCAGTTATTAGAAAATAAGTAATTCAATTAAAAGTGGACAAAGGGCCTGAAAAGACATATATCCAAAGAAGATTTACAAATTATCACAGTAAAAACTTGAAAAAATAACCCTTAACCTTCATGATCAGATATTTGCACATTAACACACAATAATATCCTCCCCCATACCCATTAGGATAAAGGATCAATAATACAGATGATAACAGGTGATGAGAGAAACTACCACTCCCACAATCTGACACAATCACAAGGGAGGCAGCAGCCATTGAAAACAGTCCTCCAAGCAACGAGATTAACACAGGGTTATGCTATGGCGTCACAATTCCATCCCTGAGGTTATAAAAGTAAAAGAACAAAATTATAGATAATTTCTCAGAATAAATAAAAAGTAGAAAAATGAGAATATTCATTTACTGACAATGGATAATGTATATTTAACAAATTATTAGGCACAGCGAAACCAATGAAGAAGAACAGACAAATGCTACAGTGTGCTGGTAAAAATAAAAGAGAATTCAGTTACAAATGAGCATGTATTAGTTGACCCCATTAGTGTTCTCAGACTAGACAAATCTACAGAAACAGCACATTAGCGGTTGCCTAGATCCTCAGAGAGGAAGGCTGGGGAGTGCGGGGTGATGACTAATAGGTCTCAGGTTACTTTGGGGAGACTACAAAATGTTCTGCAATTGATTGTAGTGACAGTTGAAGATTCTTGAGTTTGAAAAAAACTTGTCATACACTTTAAATGGATGAGTTGCGTGGGATATGAATCATATTTCAATAAGTTGGTTCTTTAATCAGTCAAGACAGTCAACTGGCCCACTCGGTTATCAGGATTTGATCGTTGATACGGTCTTGGTTACCCATACAGTGTCAGGCATGGGTTCTATCTTACAGAGTAGACCTCTAGTCAACTCAGATATTGGCTGGTTACTTCTACAAAGTTTGCCAAAATTGCCCTGGTCTATCTTACAGGCAGGACAGCATTTGTAGATGAGTTCATGTTTCTCCTTTAGTACTGTAAGAGAACCTGCGGTTAATATTTAGTATGTGCTTACTGGCATTTCTTAACATGTTTTTCTGAACTCAAACTACTTACCTGGGATCATTATTTCTTTGTTTTATCTGTACATAAAAGTACACCAAACTAAAGTATAGCATTAGACCCATGTTTTCAAGTCTTCGGATCTCGTGTCCAGCACACAAGATCTGCACTGATGCTAGGATGTAGGAATGAAGGTTCTGTGTAGGTACCGACTCCGCTTCTCTGTGCTCAATGAGGTGTATGCCTGCTTACCTCCTTCAGCAATGGTGCCTTGCCATCAGTTTGTAGAGAACAACCTATATTCTAGGCAACAGACTAATTTGATTGGGGGTTTCCATGGGTCCTCTTTGGCTAAAAAATGAATTAGGTGCAACCCAACCTCATTACTGGAAGCTTCATTTGGTGATAAGAGATGTCCAGTTGGGGCTCCGTCTTCCTCATTATTTGACAATTTCATTTAGATCACTTACATATATGTATTTGAATATATTTATTGTATTTCATATATTCAGGGAGCTTCTACTGCATTGAGCTTCCATACTACTTCTCAAATAGTCCCTCATAGTCCCTCTCTCATCCTGCTCTTCTTTCCCATTCCCCACTTTGTTTTCCTGTTCCAGCCCCAAATCCATCCTTAATTTTCTGTTCTATTTCTCTTTCTTAATGAGATCTACTTGCCCACACACCATGGTATCTTATCCTATACTTACCTTTTGTAGAGAACTACACAGGTTTTGTGTTGGCTTTCGTTGACCTAACAGCTAATATCCACATAGAAGCAAATTCATACCACATTTGTCTTTCTGTGTGTAGAATACCTTATTCAGGATGATTCCTCTTTCTAGCTCCATATATCTACCTGCAAATTTCATGATATCATTATTTTAAGGTTGAGTACTACTCCACTGTATAAATGTGCCATATCTCCTTTATTCCTTGTTCTGTTGAGGAAGATCTAGGCTGGTTCCAATTTCTAGCTACTATAAATAGAGCAACAATGAACATGGCTGAGGAGGCATCTCTGTGTAGGATGAAGTGATTTTTCAGTATATGTGTGAAGAGTGAAATAACTGGATCTTGAGGTAAATCAATACCTGCTGTGGTAAATATTAAATAATGGCTAAACCTTTTATCCCACACTAGCGCCGGCACCATGGGGCCTGCGTAGCACTGTAGGTTACCCTATACTCTCTCTAGTGCTGGCACCCATAAGGCCACATGGCACTTGTTTCCCTTTTGACCTGCTCTAGTGCTGGCAGTGGCCCCACACTGCCCCCAAGTAATCTCTGACCCAGGCAGTCCATGGGCTCTTCCAGCATGGCACTTTGTCACTCTGGTCCTTGGAGTTAGTTCTGGCACACATAGGGCCACATGGAACTAATGATAATTTATCTCTGATTAACACCTCTCCTGTCGGCTCTCTGTTAGCCTCGAACTCTCAGGTTCCAGCTACCCCATAAAATCAGAGTTCTAGAAGTCCAGCATGGCTGGCTTATCATGGCTCCCTGCCACATTCCCAACAACCCAGTGCAACCATGACTCAATAAACCATAATTTACCAATCAGATTGATATATTAAATTCTCAATCTACAATACATCCTCACAATAAGCTCATAACCAATTGATAAAGATATAAACCACACCTAGATAAGATAAATTGACCTATAGAAATCCATCTTTTAAAAAATAATCATAAGAACCTGTTTGTATACAGAGATATATAGCAAGGATCGCTTACGTCTGCCTGCTGCTTCTCTTCCCTCTCCTGCTTCTCCCTCTCCTTCTAAAGCCTCTGTTCCCACCTCCCTTCCTTCTTGTCCAATAACAGGCCTCATTTTATCTTGTGTCTGCCTTCACCTACATAATGACATCGACCTACACACAATACCCATTTTCCGAGGAAAAGCCAGACAGATTTTCACAGTGGCTATACAAGTTTCCAACTGCACAAGCAATGAATTAGTGTTCCCTTGCTCCACATGGTCACCAGTTGTCAATTTTTTTCCTTTGAGCTTAGCCATTTTGGTGGTATAAGGTGGAATTTTAAAGTAGTTTTGATTTGCATTTCCCTTATAAGTTAGAATGTTAAACATTTCTTTTAATATTACTCAACCACTTGAGAATTCTGTTTAGATTTGAACCCCATCTTTAATTGGGTTATTATTTTTTGATATCTAGTTTTTAGAATTCTTTATATATTTTATATATTAGCCCTTTATCCATGAGCATGGAAGACCCTTCCATCTTCTGCTATCTTCTTTAATGTCTTTCTTCAAGGATGTGAATTTTTTATAATACAAGTCTTTCACCTGCTTCATTACAGTTACCCCAAGATGGGTTGTGTTAGCTGAGACTTTTGAAAAAAGATGCTTTTTCCCTGATTTCATTCTCAGTTCATTTGTCATTTGTATATAGAAGGGTTACTGGCTTTTATAAAATAATTTTACATCCATCTACATTGCTGACAATGTTTACCATCTGGATGGAGGTTTTGTTTTTGTTTTGTGGATCACTTATTTATACATTATACCATCTGCACATAAAGATATTTTGATTTATTCCTTTACAATTTGTATCCCCCCTGATCTCTTTTATTGTCTTATTGTTCTAGCTAAGTCTCCAAGCTATATTGAATAGGCTTGGAGAGATTGGATGACCTTGTCTTGTTCCTGATTTTAGTGGAATTAAGTTGATATTAGCTATGGGCTTGTTGGAAACTGCCTTTTTATGTGGAAGTATGTCCCTTGTGTCCCTAATCACTCCAGGACTTTTATTATGAAGGTATATTGGATTTCTTCAAAAGTCTTTCCTACATCTAATGAGATAATCATGTTATTTTCATCTTCCAATACATTTGGCAATCTTTATGCATGAAACCATCCCTCATTTTTTTATGATGAAGTCTAATTGATCATGGTAGGTGGCGATCTTTTGATGAGTTCTTAAATTTTTTATTGAGAATTTTTGCACCTATGTTTGTTATTCTTTTTCTTGTGGAGGGTCTCTATGTGCTCTAGAAATCAGGGTAACTGTCCTGTGTAAAATGTGTACTAAAATGTGTACTATTTTATTTTATAGAATAATTTGAAGAGTATTGGCATTATCTCTTCTTTGAATGTTCATTAGAATTCTTGCTTAAAAAAAAATCTGACCCTGGACCTTTTTGTTTGTTTGTAAAACTTTTAATTACTTCTTCTATTTCATTAGAGTTTATGGGTTTGATTAAATTGCTGACATGTTTGCTTAGAACTACATTCATTATGTCCCATGAATTTAGTATGTTATATATTCTTTTCATTCAATTCTAGAAAATATTTAATTTCTGAGTTTTGTTCTTGTTTCATTTTCATTCAATAGTGAGTTGTTCATTCTCTCACATTTCTGTTCTATCTATTTTGTTTGGCTTACACTTCCACAGCACCACTCATTATCAAAGGAAGGAAGGACAGAAAATCAAACAGGGCAGGAAACTGGAGTCAGGAGCTGATGCAAAGGCCTACCTAGCTAGGCTGCCAGCTAGCTTGTTTTCCATATTTTACTGAGCCTACATTCTTGTGGAATCCAGAACCAGGGATAGCAGCACCCACAAAGTGGTAGACACTCTGGTATCAATCACTAACTTTAAAAATGCCTTACAGGTGTGCCTACAACCCAATCTTATTCAGGCATTTTTTAAATTTAGGTTTCCTCCTCTCAGATGACTTTAAGTTGTATCATGTTGACCTAAAATTATCCAGTGCTTTGCTATTTTAATTTTCTTTTATCTGTTGAAATGTTTTTTTGTCCAAGTACGTGACCAATTTTGAAGAAAGTTCCATGAGTTTGTGAGAAGAAGATATATTATTTTGTGTTTGGATGAAATTTTCTGTGAATTTCTATTGGGTCCATTTGGTTTATAACATCAGTTAGCCCCAGCATTTCTGTTTATCTTTTGTCTGGATGACCTGTCTGTTGGTAAGAGTGGTATTCAAGGCTCATATTAATCAGTGATTTAAGCTACAGTAGTGTTTCTCTTACAAACTAGGTGCCCTAGTATTGGTGCTTAGATTTTAAGAATTCCAGTGTCCTCTTAGTGCATTTTTTGATGAGTATATAGTGTTCCTCCTTATCTCTTCTAATTAGTTTTGGTTTGAAGTCTATTTTGTCAAATATTAAAACGGCTACACCAACTTAATTCTTAGGTCAATTTGTTTTGAATATATTTTTCCATACTTTACCCTTAGGGGATGTGTATTCTTGGTGTTAAGGTGTGTTTCTTAGATACAAGGAAGGATAGATCCTATTTTTTTTATAATCTTCTAGTCTCTATATTTTTATTGTAGAATTGTGTTCATTGATGCTGCATCATATTAAAGAACGGTGTTTGTTGATTTCTGTTATTTTGTTGTTGGTTGTGGTAATGGTGTGTGTTTGAGTGTGTGTGTGTGTGTGTGTGTGAGAGAGAGAGAGAGAGAGAGAGAGAGAGAGAGAGAGAGAGAGAGAGAGAGAGAGAATGTGGGGGTTGTGCGTGAGTGTGTCTCCTCTTTTATTTGCTAGCCTGGGATTATTTATTCCTTTTGATTTCTTGGGTGTGGTTAACCTTTTTAGGTTGGAGTTTTCCTTCTAGCACTTTCCATATGGCTGGATTCGTAGATAAATATTGATTAAATTTGGTTTTATTACGCGAGATGTTGTATTTTCGTCCATATATGGTGATTGAAAGTTTTCCTAAAGATACTAGTCTGGATTGGCATCTGTTGTCTCTTAGAGTCTGTAAAACATTTGTCCAGGAGCTCTGGGTTTTAGATTCTCCACTGAGAAATCAGGTATTATTCCAATCAGGTATTATTCTAATTAGGGTGCCTTTATATGTTATTTGGTCGTTTTCCCCTTGTAGAGTTTAATATTCTTTCTATGTTTTGCACATTTCGTGTTTTGATTATGATGCACCAAGGGAACTTTATTTCCTGGTTTAGTCAGTATGCTCCTTGTACCTTGGGCATCTCATTCTTTAAGTAATGACATTTTTCTTCCATGATTTCGTTGAAAATATGTTGTGCACCTTTGAACTGGATTCTTTTCCTTTCTCCATTCCTATTATTTTTAGATTTCATCATTTCAAAGAGTCCTAAATTTCTTGGATGTGTTATGCCACTATATTTTTAGATTTTTTTTGCCTGAGATTTCCATTTCTTCTCCTGTGTCATCAATGTTTGCCATTTTTTTTCCATCCCCTGCATTATGTTCATGAAGCCTTGCCTCTAAGCTTCCCTTTGAGTTTCTAATTCCTTTCACTTCTAGTTTTCCCTTAGCTTGGGTTTTCCCCATTGATTTTATTTCTATGCTCAAGTTTTGAATTGTTTTAGTCCTCTCCTTTCACTATTTGCGTTTTCATCGATTCCTTTAAGGAAATAATTTGTTTTCTATTTATGGACCACTATCATATTCATAAAGGCTATTTTAAGTTCTTTTTCTTGTGATTCAGCTATGTCGCAATATTTAGAGCTTCCTCTGGTAGTGTTGCTGCACTCTCATAGGGACATATTTTTCTGTATTTTTATATCATATTTTTAGGCTGGAATCTAAGCATCTGGGTTTGGGAAGATTGTATTTCTAGGTGTTAATATCTGTCCTTGTCTTTGCTGGGTGTGTGTTTTGTTTCTTGGTTTCTTGCCCTCTCTGTTTCTTAGGTGAATGTGGTCTTTCTGTGTTGCCTTGTAGTTTTGCTTTTTTTTTTCCTGACAACCTGATAGTTGTAGCCACTGGGGTCTCCAAATAAAATGTGTTCCTAGGCATTGGGAGCTGACACTTCGAAATGGGGATGGACTAGGAGGGGGCAAGTCCACAAAAATAATTAAAACAGAGTGCTCTACCACGATATGCTTAGTCCCCTGAGAATGGGGCAGAGAATAGGGAGATGCTACTGGAATATAGCTACACAGCTGGGGATGATGCTGAGGGGGTTGGCTATGGAGGAGAGAAAGGAGAGTTGAGATTTAAAGCTCACTTACCTACTTCACTATTTGCTTCTCTGTCAGGATCAGCTGGCTAGTTCCTAGAGAAAGCCTACTGGAGTTTCAGGCTGAGATTCCAGGATGGGTGGGAAAGAAGGTTGGAGGTGAAGATCTTTGTGATCCACTGGAGATGGAGGTAGAGAAAGGGAAGGCCCAGCAGGTGGTCTGCTACAGAGCTGAAAATGAGTATTCGATCTGGAAGAATGAAGAGGAAGGTGAAAAGCTGCAGTTAGTTAACCACTTGCCAGGTGTGAATGCTACCCCCTTTTCTTTATCCAGCTATAGCAACCATTGCAAAACAAAATGTCTTAAAATACCAGGCTTATATTTAGCTCATCAATTTGTAGATCCTCAGTCTAGTATATCTGGACTAGGCTGAATTTGGTTCATCTTAACAAGGCATAGTCATATATCTAGAGTCAGCTGGAAGTCTTTTGGGAGTTGGTTGGACATCAGCTGGTATAATCCATCTCTAAGCCATGTAGTGTTCCTTTACCCATAGGCTGGCCTGGCTTTTTCCATATGATAATGGTAAAGTTCTTAGAGGACAAATGGAGGAAAGCTTGCAGGCCGATAGGCCTTCATTTGAAATCAGGAAAAGAACAAAGCAGGTCACAAATATATTCAATATTCAAGGGCAAGGCATGTGGATGTCTCTGAAAAAAAAAACACATTGCAAAAACGAATGGTTCATAAAGACATATAATATTGATACCATCTTCCTAATCAATTGATCACACCCTCCTGCAGGTAATAAGCCTTGTTTTTTAATCTCATCTTAGTCAGTCATCTTGTAGGTATCTTCGGCCACCATTATTGCTTCTTTCAAAAAAACCTAAGACACCTGACTTTCAATCATATTTTTTTAGTTGAAATTAGATATAAATCTTTGTGTTACTTATTTTAAAAAATAACTTGAGGTCAAATACAAAGCGCCTCTCTTGTATTTATCAGCAGTGAGTGTTTTTTAATTCATGGATATAAGTAAGATAGAGTTCAACTTACTTCATACATTAGAGTCCAGAAGCTTCTGAGAATTTAAAACCTATTCTGACATGCCCTGCCTTGAAACAAGAGTACAGAAAATGCTTGGACACCCAGTGTGCTTCACCCATTTAATTTATTATGACTCAGTGTAAAATGCACTAAGATCTTAGATACTCCTTGTAGGTGAGAGTAAAAACAACTCTGTCTTAGGGTCAGAATATGAGAGAAAGGTGGAGAGTGGATAGTAGAAAATGCTTCTGAGAAGACCAGAGTTCTTCAGTGACAGTACGAAGGTCTCATTCAGCTTGGCAGTGTCCATTCATTTTGTAAAATGAGTTGAGAAGTTATAATCTGAGAGACCCTTCATTGAATTCTGACACAGGGTTAATAAGACTTCCTGGTCTCCAGGAACAGGTATTCTAGAGGGAGAGGGCAGCCATCAAAAGCTAACAACAGAGTGGGAAAAATATTTTCCAGGAAAGTTATTGGTCTCTATTAGGATGTTTGTTTTCTGTGAAGAGAGGAGGTAAAGATAAGAGTTCTGTATTCTCAGTAGTGAGTGGAGGATGAAGACAAACAAACTTGCTAAAGAAAGAGAAAACCGGGGCACAGATTGGGAAACCATTGCTTCCTCTTAATTTTGGTTTCCATTTTATGCCGAGACAACCATAGTGTGTTTGGAGAGTAATGGAGGTACACAAACATAGGAAAGAAGATGCTACCCGTAGGATGTGCAGGATTGTTTTCTTATAGAGTAGAGCTGCTTCCTCCTCTGAGGCCTGAAGGAAAGCAGTAGACTTGGCCAAATGGTCACATTCTTAATCTGATATCTGAACACAAAGCAGTTGGTACCATCAGGTCTAAAAGAGGAAATCCAGAGACCGGTTGTGTTAAAAGAAACATTTCTAGTGTGAGTGTATGTATGTGCATGTGTATGTTTGTATTATTTATGAATTTGTGAAGGGCAGACGAGGATATCAGGCCAACTGATCCTCCACTCTCCACCTTCTACCCTGAGACAAGGTTTCTGGCAGCCAGGAAGCCCCAGTGTCCATGGTAACAGCACGGGCTCACGGGTGTGCAGTCATGTTAAGGTTTTTGTGTTGGTGCTGAGAATTCAAATTCAGGTAGTCATGCTTGGATAGCAAATGCTCTATCTACTGAGTCATCTCAGCTCTTTTTTCCAGAGAGTCTCAACGAGAGACTCTAAAAAATTTTGCTAACAAAACAGGACAGATTTATTAAGATTGGGCATTTCCAAAGGAGCTTTGCTATATACTGACTAGAATATATTTTCTGGAAGTGGATGAAAGAAGTTGGATTATAGAATGTCTGTGGGTCTCCATTTACTAATAGGACCAGAGAAAATCTCTCTCTTGAGACCACATATGATTAGGCAAAGAGTAGGGCACTAAGGAGAAAGGCAATTGCTAAGCAACTGAAAGATAGAGAAAGGTGCTAGCCAGGAATCAGATCCCATATCATTCAGAACTACCACAGGAGGATGTCTTTGGAGGGAGATATTTGAGAGGTCATGTTGGATTATAGGAAGCTTAACTAGGAAAGATAATCAGATGCAAAATTATCCCAATGAATTCCATACATTCCCAGACTGATGCCGCACGATTTAAGGGTTGCCTGCTGCTGTGGGTTTCCTGGCTGCCAGCTCTTCTCTATTACCACAGATAACTGTGTCAGCTCCATAGAGTGTCTCTATAAATAAATGTGCAGGGCGTGTCGCACTTTTCATGGGTCCCACTTGTTTCTGGGCCAGCTCTTGCTTTTAAAACAGCAATCATACTTGAGGTTGTGCCTGAAGAAATACAGTTTGTCAGACAGGAAGTCATTGGAGGTCCTGACATTGAGTGATAGACTTTGCTACCCTCATTCCTGAAAAAAAAAAAAGAAGTGTACTTTCCATCACCCACATACTCATGCCAATGCCTCTTATCACCATTCCCTTGTCCTTTGCTAGGCATACAAACGGGTATGTTGGGAACTGAGAGAGTTGACACTTTTCTATTTTTCTTTCTTAACAGTGGAATTTTAAATAACTGTGGTGAAAAAAAATGAGACTACATTTAATCATAGTCATGATGTAGTTTGTTAAAAATGCAGATGAGACTTGAAAGTCAGACATTCTTGACTTAGAAAATTGTAGCTGTTATCTAGGGTCTAATGGCTTCTCTGAGTTTTAATTTGCCTTCTAGATGACTGGGTTAATGGTGTGTGTGTGTGTGTGTGTGTGTGTGTGTCTGTGTGTCTGTGTGTCTGTGTGTCTGTGTGTCTGTGTACTCACATGCACACATGTATGTGCAGTCATATATACATGTCAATGCCAAAAGAGATGACTGACAGATAGATTGGCAGAAAGATGAGTAATAGAAACAATGATGATGATGGATGTGTGCATGGAGATGAATGGATACATGTACAATAATAGAAAAGACAAGAATAAATATGAGAGAACAGGAGAGCTAACAGAAAGAAAGAAGAAAAGGAAAAGTCATTCAAGGAATACAAATTAAGAACACATACTCTGGAGTGAGGCTGACTACGTGACATCTAATACGTTTCCATTACCGACTGTAGGAATGTAGGCAAGGCCTGCCTCAGAGGATGGATGTGAAGATTAAGTTCAGTAATCCTATAAAAGTCCCTGGCATGTAACTAAATTAATAGCCAATATTTATGCATGTCTGCCCCATGTCAGATAGCTAAGCAATTTATGCGTGTTAACTGACCTAACTCTCCAAATGCTGCCACGAGGAACATACTGTCCCTGCTTTAAACTAAGAGGATCAAGCTACAGGCAGGCTCTGTAGTTAGGAGGCCCATGAATTCCCAACCACAATTCACAAGGCTCGGTCAAAGCTGGGGTTTTATGAAAACTAACTTGCTGAAGATTACCCAGGAAGCAAAGAGCAAGTCAATCCCATAAATCCAGGTATGTCTGACACCTGACTGTGCTTTTAACCTCTAAGCACATTTTGCCATGGTGCTTACCATTATGTTAGTCAAATGAGGCTAGTTGAAAAAAATCGGTTTAATGTTCACATCAGTAAAGAGGGAAAGAGATTATCTTGACATGTCCCCATTTTGGCTCTGTCCCCTCTGTGTGGAGAACTGCACAGATTCCATTAGCAAGCCTGCCAAGCCAGCTTACACAGGATTTAAAATTCTTTTGCACTTAAGCTTCAGATATTTCCTCCTCTTGATTAACTGGGTGGAGTTTGTCCTTTATGACTATACTAGCAAATGACCTTATAGTCCACCCAGTGTACTCCTGGTCACTCCTATCTTTATACCCATGAGCGTTTGCTGAGAAAACAAATGCCAATCTTAATACTAGCTTTAGGAGCTCTTCATTGGGAAATGAGCATGCTTTTCTATTCCTCTCAGCTCTGACAAACCCCACTGCTGGCTGCCTGGCCTCAGCACAGCAAAAACATGGAGCTATCCATCAATCTTAGATAGTCCCTTCTGGAGGTGAAACTGCTCTCCCATCAATGACTTTAGCTCAGTTTCCCTGTCTTCACACTGTCTACAGATTTGGCTCAAACCCAGCATTAAGCCCCTGTGTCTGCGGCTAGGAAAACCTATGGTTTGGGATGTAGCCTTCTTCCTTTCCTTAGAGAAGGTGGCTCCTGTCTGGTCTCTGTGGGGAATACAGAGCCAAGTGAAAGCATAGGTAGATGGATAATGGAAGGAAACGGCAGACACAAGTGATAGAGGTTGGAGGTGCTAAGAAGAAACCAGATCACAACCACTACAGAAATTTGTCTGGAAGAAGAAAAAAGAACCACTCACATTATTTAAAAATAACTGCTCTTCAGATACAGCTTCTATTCCCACAACATATGGTTTACAAATGTACCACATACAACACATACAAACATACAGACTCAAAGTGTGAACCATCCTTCTTACTACACTGAATGAGGCATGAGTCCTTTGTGGCCAGCTGATAGGCTCTCCCTGATCCCAAAGCTAAGGTTTCAAAACAGCCCCCAAACAACCCAAGTTAGGTTCAACTATTTACTTCCACAGACACATCATGGACCAAGCCATAAGTCTTTGAAAGTGAGTCTCTGTTTTACTTTTCCAGTGTACTAAATGGGTTAGAAACTCAATGTATCTGTGCCAAGGAAGGAAATGAAAAAGAAATGAGCCAAATATGTGATTATAGAACAACAACAACAACAACAACAAGAACTACATTAGCCAGCCTATAAGGCAGAGTATCCTAGAGCTACAACAGGAATTTAGGAATCAATAGGGCAATTGTAACTAATAAAGATGTGCTTGGACACTCTTTTGAGGGGTAGGGAAGGCAGGTTGAGTAAGGGTAGAAGGTACTTCGGGAGCGTTGTGAAAATTTGTAGCATCCTGAGAGCGATAAAGGAGATGAAATAGTAATGAGGAGTCTATGTCAAAGAAGGAGCAAGGGCACAGCAGCAGAGACACCGCAGCAACTATGTCTACACATGGGTGCTTGTACATTTGGTTACGTGGATAAAGAACTCAGTAGTTATGGTCTGAAGACACAGACTTGAGATTTGTCAGTAAATAGACACTTCGGGAGACATCGTCAAGGAGATTATATTTTAAGACAAAACCCTTCTGTGTAAATGAAGGCATCCTCAGGACTGCCTCCTGTGATTCCTCTCAGAAACATTTCTGAAAAGGCAAAACAAAGTGTTGAAAATGCGCTATTTTGTGTGCTAACAATAGCTACATAAGGATGTAAAACATCCTGTAATTGAATGGTAAATAATTCTTATATGTTTCAATGCATGATAAGTTTCTAATTATTAGCTTTCAATGGATACATTAAATCACAATGCAACAGTATCATTAATGTCAATATTTATAATTCAGGGCAAAACACATGCTTAGCAATTATTTGAGTTCAAGATGAAATTTTTATTCTAAGTCAATTTGAGCACTGTTGAAAGGACATGTTATTTTCCAAAATCCTTTTCAGATGTAATAATCCAAAGCATACAACTGTAGCCTTGAAGTTAAAGAAGAGATACACTAGAAAAAAGGCTGGAAGTGCAGCTCATTTAAGAACATTCCCTTTGAATTAGCTTAACTTTGAGCTGCTTCTCTATTCTAGCAATGAAAAAAAAAACTAAATCTTAGTTCAGTTGTAGCCCAGGAAATCAGTAGTTATAGAGGTTCTATATAGAAAGCCAACATGAATGGTAGGCATACAACCAGACGGGTACTATATGTATGTCATAGCTCCCCCTCCTGTTTAGCTTCTCATTCCTCTCTTCTGGCCATTCCCTTCCAACATCAAGTTAGAGGAGCTGGGAGAAAGCAATAATTGAAAGACTTTGCCTCATACAGTCATTAATTAAAGCACTCACATTTCTAGTCTCCATTCCAGACATAGCAGTAAGTTCACAATGGTAGGGAAGCTTCTTTGTAAGAGACTATTGAACCAAAATTTAAAGGGAATGAGAAACTACTCTTTGGAAGACTCAGAAACGAGTGTTATAGTCAGGTGGAAAGTAAGAACCAAAGTTTAAAAGCTGAAATTGACTGTGGCATTGTTGACCAATAGAACTTGGCTAAATTAGTGAAAGAGGAAAAAGTATGACATAGAGAAAGGGAAAAACACAGAGATGCCATGTTATGATTTGTTTACATTAAACCCAAGATGTTAGAACAGCCACATCTTTACAGCTATAAAAAGTTTTCCCATGCTTATATGTCCTTTATAAGGATTACAGGTAAACAAAGTGGGCTTTACACACACACACACACACATACAACTACACATAGTTATGGAAACATACACAGATTCACACATATGCATACATACACAAACATACACCCATGAATGTATTCTCAGCCTGCATTTCCTATTAAATGTAAGAAATGCCAGGTTTGAGCCTCACCCCTTCCTGAAGAGTCTTTTTAGAAAAAAAATTAGCAAAGAAAAATATTAAAAGTCTTTAATGATTTTAGTTCAGAAGAGGTCACATTCAGACAATAAGAGTTATGGATGAAACAACATGTTCAACAACGAAAGAATCTGAGAAGAAATCAAAGGGGAAATTTAAAAATATGTCAAGAAGAACCGAAAGGGACCACAACATGCCCAATGGTTAGCAGAGCCTAGTTTAAGAGGGAGAGTTACAGTAATGAATGCCTACAGTAAAGGAGAAAGAAGAGCTCGGTCAGTCTAACATTGCACCTTAAGGAATTAGAGAAAACATAGATACCAAGAAGATTGGCAGAAAGAAGAAAATAATAAATATTGGAAAGGAAAAGCACCAACCAGAGAACAGAAAAACTATTTCTTAAAAAATCAACAAAGTGGAGCCCATTGGCTTTTTAAAACTCTAAACAAAACAACAAACCTTAACAAGACTAACAAAAGAGAGAGAGAAAGGATTCGTGTGAACAAAATCAGAAATGAAAATAGCTGTGCTATAAAACATCAATAGCCTTCCTCTAATCAAGGATAAACAGGCTTAGGAAGAAATTAGGGAAATGACACCCTTCACAATGGTCACGAATGGCATAAAATACCTTGGTGTGACTCTAACAAAGGAAGTGAAAGATCTGTATGACAAGAACTTCAAGTTTCTGAAGAAAGAAATTGAAGAAGATCTCAGAAGATAGAAAGATCTCTCAGGTTCATGGACTGGCAAGATTAAGATCATAAAAATGGCCATCTTGCCAAAAGTAATCTACAGATTCAATGGAATCCCCATCAAAATTCCAACTCAATTCTTCATAGAGTTAGAAAGAGCAATTTGCAAACTCATTTGTAATAACAAAAAAAAAAAAAGAACAGGATAAGGAAAACTATTCTCAACAATAAAAGAACTTCTGGGAGAATCAGCATCCCTGACTTCAAGCAGTATTACAAAGCAATAGTGATAAAAATTGTATGGTATTGGTACAGAGACAGGTAGGTAGATCAGTGGAATAGAATTGAAGACTGAGAAATGAACCCATAGATTTATGGTCACTTGATCTTTGACAAAGGAGCTAAAACCATCCAGTGGAAAAGAGACAGCATTTTTTTCTTTCTTTTTTTTTTTTTTTTTTTTTTTTTTAGGAGCTGGGGACTGAACCCAGGGCCTTGCGCTTACTAGGGCAAGCGCCTACCACTGAGCTAAATCCCCAACCCCGAGACAGCATTTTCAACAAATGGTGCTGGTTCAACTGGAGGTCAGCATGTAGAACAATGCAAATCAATCTATATTTATTTCCCCGTACAAAGTTCAAGTCTAGGTGGATCAAGGACCACCACATAAAACTAGGCACACTGAAACTAATAGAAGAAAAAGTGCGGAAGAGCCTCAAACACATAGACACTGGGGAAATGTTCCTGAACAGAACACCAATGGTTTATGTTCTAAGATAAAAAATCAACAAATGAAACCTCATAAAATTGCAAAGCTTCTGTAAGGCAAAGAACACTGTAAATAAGACAAAACAGCAAGCAACAGATTGAGAAAAGATCATTATAAATCCTATCTACATCCGATAGAGGGCTATTATCCAATATACACAAAGAACTCAAGAAGTTAGAATCCAGAGAATCAAACCTTTTAACAAATGGAGTACGGAGCTAAACAAAGAATTTTCAACTGAGAAATACCGAATGGCTGAGAAGCACCTAAAAAAAATGTTCAACATCCTTACTCATCAGGGAAATGTAAATCAAAACAACCCTGGAATTCCTTCTCACACCAGTCAGAATGGCTAGATCAAAAACTCAGGTGACAAAAGATGCTGGCGAGGTTGTGGGCAAAAAGGAACACTCCTCCATTGTACGTGGGATTGCAAGCTGGGACAACCATTCTGAAAATTGTTCTGGCAGTTCCTTAGAGAATTGGACAGAGTGCTACCTGAGGACCCAGCTACACCACTCCTGGACATACACCCAAAAGATGCTCCAACATATAACAAGGACACATACTTCACTATGTTCATAGCAGTCTTAGTTATAATAGCCAGAAGCTGGAAAGAACCCAGATATCCTTAAACAGAGGAATAAATACAGAAAATGTGGTGCATTTGCACAATGGAGTACTACTCAGCTATTAAAAACAATGACTTCATGAAATTCTTAGGCAAATGGATAGAACTAGAAAATATCATCCTGAGTGACATAACCCAGTCACAAAAGAACACTCAGTGATGAGTGAATATTAGCCCAAAAAGCTTGAATACCCAAGATACAATACACAGACCATGTGAAGCTCAAGAAGAAGGAAGACTGAAATGTAGATACATATGTCCTTCTTAGAAGGGGGAACAAAATACTCACAGGAGGAAATACTGGGACAAAGAGTGGAGCAGAGACTGAAGGAAAGGCCATTCAGAGACTACTCCACCTGGGAACCCATCCTATATGAAGCCACCAAACCCAGTCATTATTGCGGATGCCAAGAAGCTTGCTGTCAGGAGCCTGATATAGGTGTCTCCTGAGAGGCTCAGCCTTACTGATACACATTAAGTTCCTTGCATCAGACTGAGCATGGGAACCCTGATGGAAGAGTTAGAGAAAAGGCTGAAGGAGCTTAGGGGTTTCCAATCCCATGGGAAGAACAATATCAACCAATCAGATCCCCCAGAGCTTCCAGGGACCAAACCACCAGCCAGAGAGTACACATGTGGGAAAACATGGTTCCAGCCACATATATAGTAGAGGACAGTATTGTCTGGCATCAATAGAAGACTAGAAGTCCTTAGTCCTGTGAAGGTTTGTCTCTCCAGTGTAGGAGAATGCCAGGGTGTTGAGGTAGGAGTGTGTGAATGGGAATGGAAGCATCCTCATAGAAGCAGGGTTAGGGGGAAGGAAGACGGGGGAACTGAGAAAAAGGATAACATTCGAAATGTAAATACATAACTATCCAATAAAAAAAGGAATGTGGAACCAACTTCTAAGTAAGGTTGTTACTTCTGGGGAATGAGGTCCTGGATATCTTCGAGTATATAGTTCAGGAGATGCATACATATTATTTTTGTGGTTATCACAATTATCAAACTCAGAATGGCTGGCTGACATTGAAGAGAGAAAAAAAAACATGATTAAATACACAGTTAAATTTGGATTTAAAAGTTGAATGAAAAGGAAAACCATCTCTCCCACAGCCAAGCGAATACTGGATTATTATTTTTGAATGTCAGAATGCTTGGTCACCTGAGTTGGTGTGGCAGGGAATACCTTCCTTGAGTCTGTGGTGGCCAGGCTAGTAAGTGTGCTTGCTCTCTTCTAGGAATGTGGTTGCCTTGCTGTTAAGAAACTATGGTTTCAATGAGTGAGTTTTTCTTTCCAAAGGAGTGCTATGTATTTTCAAGTATGTCTTGTTAAGCAAACCTTTCTTTAATTTTCTTTGCCTAAACCAAAAAGGTAGGGGAAAAAACTCAAAACACCAAAATCCTACACCTTTTCTATTTTATTCTCAGGAAAGAGGTTGAAATAATTATAGACCATTTCCTTGTTGTAATTACATTAATGTTATTCTCTACATGGACTGTCATTTTGCTGGACAATTTTTTTCTTTCTTTTTTTTTTTTTTTTTAGTGAAGATGTTTACATTTCTCTAACACATTTGGAACAAGTGAAGCAGCCGTTCTGCAGTGAAATGGCATTGACAGTTGCCATGGGAACTGTGTGAAGTCACAGAAAGTAGATTATCTCATAATACATTACCCAGTGTCAGAAACGGGCAGCCGGACTAAGAACAAACTACCAATTAACGGGCGACAATTCAGGGCCAGAGAAAAGAAGCCAAATAGAAGGCGGCCTCTGAAAGGTCATGTTCAAGCTAATTTATTGGTTCCTTTGCTTGGTGCAAACCAATTACTCTGATTGCATTCCATCCACATAAATCTCCTCAACCAGTCTGACTTCTATAGGAGAAAATCCAGAAAAGTACAATTGGACATTTGTGAGAAATGTCTAAAAGAAGTGTGTGAAATTCTCTCCATTCAGTGAGATTGAAATGATTGAATTGTTTTACCTGTGAAAGTCTTTAGGATGCAATAAACTTCTTTTTTTATTGGATATATTTTTATTTACATTTCAAATGTTATCCCCTTTCCCAGTTTCCTGTCCACAAATCTTCTATCTCATCCGTCCTCCCCCTTCTTCTATGAGGGTGCTCCCCCTCCTCAACCACCTACACCATTTGTTTAAAATGCTATCTTTTTTCCACTGGATGGTGCTGGTTCAACTGCAGGTCAGCATATAGAAGAATACAAATTGATCCATTCTTATTTCCTTGTACAAAGTTCAAATCCAAGTGGATCAAGGATCTCCACATAAAACCCTCCAACTAATAAAAGAAAAAGTGGGGAAGAGCCTCAGATACTGGGGACAGTTTCCTGAACAAAACACCAATGCTCTAAGATCAAGAATTGACAAATGGGAACTCATAAAATTGCAAAGCTTCTGTAAGGCGAAAGACACTGTCATTAGGATAAAATGGCAACCAACAGATTGGGAAAGGATCTTTACCGATCCTGTATCCAACAGAGAGTATCATGACATGCTGAGAAGCAGATACAATGTTTTGTTTTAGGATGAAATGTTCTATAGACATCTATTAAATCCATTTGGTTCATAACTGCTGTTAGTTTCTCTGTGTCTCTGTTTAGTTTCTCTTTCTATGATCTATCCACTGATAAGAGTGGGGTGTTGAAACCTCCCATTATCATTCTGTGAGGTACAATGTGTGCTTTGAGCTTTAGTAAGTTTTCTTTTGTGAATGCAGGATCCCTAGCATTTATTGCATAGAGATTCAGGATTGAGAGTTCATCTTGGTGGATTTTTTTCTTTGATGAATATGAAGTGTCCTTCCTTATCTTTTTTGATAATGTTTGGTTGAAAGTCCATTTTATTTCATATTAGAATGGCTACTCCAGCTTCTTTCTTGGGACCATTCAATTGGAAAATTGTTTTCCAGCCTTTTACTCTAGGTAGTGTCTGTCTTTGTCACTGAAGTATGTTTCCTGTATGCACCAAAATGCTGGGTCCGCTTTACATATCCAGACTGTTAGTCTATGTCTTTTTATTGGGGAATTGAGTCTGTTGATGTTAAGAGATATTAGGGAATAGTGATTGTTGTTTCCTGTTATTTTTGTTGTTAGAGGTGGAATTATGTATATGTGGCTCTCTTCTTTTGGGTTTGTTGCAAGGAGATTATTTTCTTGCTTTTACTAGGGTATAGTTTCCCTCCTCGTGTTGGAGTTTTCCATCTATTATTCTTCATATGGCTATATTTGTACAAAGATATTGTGTAAATTTGGTTTTGTCATGGAATATCTTGGTTTCTCCATCTATGTTCACTGGAACTTTTGCTGGATATAGTAGGCTAGACTGGTATTTGTGTTCTTTTAGGGGCTGTATGACATCTGCCCAGGATATGACTTTCATAATCTCTGGTGAGAAATCTGGTGTAATTCTGATAAGTCTGCCTTTATATGTTATTTGACATTTTTCCCCTAATGCTTTTAATATTCTTTCTTTGTTTTGCATGTTTTGGTGTTTGACTATTATGTGATGGGAGGAATTTCTTTTCTGGTCCAATTTATTTGGAGTTCTGTAGGCTCTTGTATGTTTATGGGCATTTCTTTCTTTAGGTTAGGGAAGTTTTCTTCTATGATTTTGTTGAAGATATTTACTGGCCCTTTAAGTTAGGAATCTTTGCTCTCTTTTATACCTATTATGCTTAGGTTTGATCTTTTCATTGCGTCCTGGATTTCCTGGAAGTTTTGGGTTAGAAGCTTTTTGCATTTTACATTTTCTTTGACACTTGTGTCAATGTTTTCTATGGTATCTTCTGCCCCTGCAATTCTCTATTGTATCTTTTGTATTCTGTTGGTGATGCTTGTGTCTTTGACTCCTGATCTCTCTCCTACGTTTTCTATCTCCAGGGTTGTCTCCCTTCATGCTTTCTTCATTGTTACTCTTTCCATTTTTAGATCCTGGATGGTTTTGTTCATTTCCTTCACCCATTTGGTTGTGTTTTACTGTAATTCTTTAAAGGATTTTTGTGTTTCCTCTTTAAGGGTTTCTACTTGTTTACCTGTATTGTCCTCTATTTCTTTAAGGGAGTTATTTATGTCCTTCTTAAAGTCCTCTATCCTCATCATGAGATGTGGTTTTAAATCCAAATCTTGCTTTTCCATTGTGTTGGTATATCCAGTATTTGCTTGGGTGAGCGAACTGGGCTCTGATGATGCCAAGTAGTCTTGGTTTCTCTTGCTTAGTTTCCTGTGCTTGCCCCACAACATCTGGTTGTCTCTGTGTTAGCTGGTCTTGCTTGACCCTCCTATAAGCCTCTCTGTTAGCACTCCTGTAGACCTGCTTTATTTCAACCGAATCTGGGAACAGAGAACTGCTCCTGGGTTTGTGTGTATTGAAGCCTTGATGTGGGTCACTTGGAGCAGAAGAGTTGGTCTTACCTCTGCTCTTAGGTATGACACTGCTCCTGGTGACTTACTGGCTTTCAGCTCTGAGCTCAGGCAGAAACTGGATGGGTCCTGTCTCAGACTGCTTCTGGGTTTGTGTGTCTTGAAGGCTCCAGGTGGGTCCCTCAGAGCAGAAGTCTTGGTCTTACCTCTGTTCTCAGATGTGTCAGTGCTCCTGGTGACTGGCTTTCAGCTGCAGGCACCAGCAGAGACCAGAAGGGTCCTGCCCCTGACTGTTCCTAGATTCCTGTGTCCAGAGGGCTCTAGGCAGGTTCCTCTTGGGCCAGGATTATGAGCAGAAGTAGTGGTCTCCCTTGAGCTCTCAGGATTGTCTGCACTTCTGAGAGTCCAGCTCTCTCAGAAGACCCGAGATTTGGGTACAAAGAGGAATAGGACCTGGTCAGCTTTGGGCTCAGGTAGCACAAAACTTCTTGATAAAGCACAGAATGTTTGGGTATAAATTCAGGTTTTGCATCTTAATAATGATGTGGCTTTCCAGGTATCAGTTTCCTAATCTGAAAAATGGGCAGGTCAACAGCATTTCTCAGTGTCATAAGAATTCTGGATGTTGATTGTTTGTGTATTACATACAATAATTTAAAGAAAAGATTCAAAACAATGTTTTTTTCATCTTTATTAACTTGGGTATTTCTTATTTACATTTCAATTGTTATTCCACTTCCCGGTTTCCCGGCCAACATCCCCCTAACCCCTCCCCCTCCCCTTCTCTATGGATGTTCCCCTCCCCATCCTCCCCCCATTACCGTCCTACCCCCAACAATCACGTTCACTGGGGGTTCAGTCTTGGCAGGACCAAGGGCTTCCCCTTCCACTGGTACTCTTACTAGGCTATTCATTGCTACCTATGAGGTTGGAGCCCAGGGTCAGTCCATGTATAGTCTCAAAGCAATGTTTATGCATATTAAATATTCCATGTGTGCTTAATGGACCACTATATTCTACTCCTTCCTTGTTATGTATATGATAAGTGCATATGTTGACTGTGGAATATATGTCTGTTGGGGCAGTGTGTGTACACATGTGTGTCCAGAAATGTATACCATTGAGTATGTGTGCAGAAGCCAGAGGATGAAGTTTTTTCTTCCTCCATCATCATTTTATTTCTGTGAGATAATTTCTTTTACTAAACCTGCAGTTCACCATTTTCAGAGAGGTTGTTACCAGAAAACTCCAATAACCCTGCTGGGTTTACTGGTGTATGCTACTGTGTCTCACTGTTCACATGTATGATGGAGATCTGAACTCAGGTCCTCTTGCTTTTGAGGGAGGTGCTATTACTTATGATTCCCAGGTGGTGCTTATCTCAAGATGGTTCCCAGATTAGCAACTGTAAATAAATTCTGTTTTGTAATTACCTGTCATGAATTTAAAAAAGAATTCATCGATTTAAAAAGACAAATATAAGTTGTTTATGAAGTTCATCATCAAAATCACTTAGAAAGCTTTATTAAACCATGGATTGCAAGGTCCCTCACTAAACCTATGCCCAGAATCTCATGATGGGGCTTGCCTGTAAAGTTCAGATGACCTCTCTAAATGTGTCTAATACATGCTACCAGGCCTGAGCCACTGGAGCTCTTAGGAGTCATCTTATTGTGCTCACTATTGTGTATTTTTCTAAATCCCATAGAGTGGATCAGCACAGGTGAGTTGGTGCTAAAGTGATTAAAATTTTAGCAGCATCTTGTACAGTTTTGATTCAGGAACTATAGAAAGCAAGTTTGGACATGCATTGTTCTCAAGACTTCTGCCCTCCCCTCTTTCACCTTCACTTTTCCTCTTGCAAGAAAAGGCTTCTTGCAGTGTGACTGGAGTTCTCATGGAAGGATCAAGTATATCAAGCCCTTCCCTCACAAATGGCACAACTTTGCATTTCTACTCTCTGTTGGATGTAACCATGCTGCTTTCTGTTCAGGGGGCTTGCTTCCTCTTTCCTGTCTGTCTCTCAAAGTTAAATAGAAATGATGTAGGGACAATGGCCATGGGGAGTAAAGTCCCCTGAAGTAGCTCCCACCTCTTCGGTTCTTGGTGAGAAAAGAAAATTTCCCTCTGAACTTTACCCCACCCCCATATTTCCCTTAACTACCAAAGTGAAGAGGGTCAGAAAAATAACATGCCAATTTTCTCAATGTTAATATCCTCACCGAGGTTAATTCCATACTTCCATTCAGAAAACGGTCTTCCATTCGAGGAGGTGAACACTATCTGGTGTTGTGAGTTGGTCAAAGCCTGCACCTGTGCAGCTGTAGGCTAAAGGCAAGAAACAGGTTGAAGTCCTGGTTGAAATGGTGGCATGAGAGAATAAGCTAATTGCTATGATGTAGTCCCATCCTCAAACCAGAGTCAAAAACAAAGGTCTCCCTACTGATATGTGGTCTTAGCTGAACTCACACAGGTGGAAAACACACTAACCTCAGCAGCTCAATTGAGTTTCTTTAAGTACAGACATCAGTGGTTATTGGGTGCAATGGGGAAAGGATTTGAATGCTCTCTCCCATCTCTGTAGGGTAAGGCCTGTGGTCCATGAGTGAGGTTGGAGAGCATTATCAAAGAGAGTAGCGAAGACACTTATGTTTCCCTTTTAGGTGAGGAAATACCATTTGTTTTATGGATTCATTCCTTCATAAAGGATTGAGTATACAATAAGTTATAGGCACCGAGTACAGAATGGGTAGCAAAAAAAAAAAAAAAAAGACACTGTCTTTTTTTTCCACATGGAGAGGTTTAACGAGAGAAGAGTAGAAGAGAGGAAAGGCGGCTGGCCATGGGCACGTGGAGGGGGGAGTGGAGGCAAGAACAGAGAAGAACAAAAAGCAAGAGGGGGTAAGAGGGTAAGAGGGAATAAGAGTGACACTGTCTGAATAAGAAAGAAATTAAATTAATATATCTGTACCACGGCAGGTGACAGTGACGCCGTGACAATGAACAGTCAAGCTAAGGGCACAGAAAATGACACGGTGAGAAGTGCCTGTGAGATTCTGTCGTTGAGATTGGCTTCTTGATAAGGTGACATTTAAGCAGTAACTTGAAAGGTGAGAGAGTGGCAAGTATGGCTGTTGGTTTTTTGCTTTCTGTTTTGTTTTGTTTTTCAGGAAGGGATGACCTGGCAGAAGAAAGTGCTAGTGCAAAGGTTTTCTGCTGGCAGCATCCTGGGTTCGCTCATTTTAAGAGCCAAGAGGCCACTGGGACTGGAGCTCCACTGGTTAAGGAAGAGTGGGGGAGTCAGGGCTGAGTGGTGCCTCCAGGCAGGATTATGGTAAGCTTTCTTAGATATTATCCAAAGTGTGGGGAGCGGGTGCAGCAGCAATCCCAAGATGGCGCCGGGACTGCTGCCCAGTCTTACGACTAGCACCTGAAAGTAAGCCACGCCCCATCGTGAGAGCTGCGCAGGCGCACCATGACTATAGAGCAGGCCATGTGACGTGCACCTATGAACGGAGGTTACGCAGACTGGACGGTTGAGGCGGTTGAGGGAGGTTATAAGGGAGTGCGCTCCGGGGCTGGATTGAGACATTGTTGCTGCTTGCAGACAAAAGGGTTCCTGAATAAACTGCTTTGAGAAGAACATTGTGGTGTCGCTCCTTTCCTGCTGGTCGGGGTTGGAAGCGACACCAAAGCATTTAAATAAAAAAAATTAAAAAAAAACTTTTAAAAAAAGGTTTATTTGGTTTTGTCTATGCTTTTTGAATGGATACGAGTACACTGTCACTCTCTTCAGACGCACCAGAAGAGGGCATCAGATCCCAGTGCAGATGGTTGTGAGCCACCATGTGGTTGCTGAGAATTGAACTCAGGACCTCTGGAAGAGCAACTGGCACTCTTAACCACTGAGCCGTCTCTCCAGCCCCAATAAAAAAACTTTAAAATAAAACATAAAAGGGGACTTGGTTAAAAACCTCAAGGTTTTACTCAAATGTCACTCCCTAAGAGGCACGAAGGAATCTCTGGACATTGCTCCAGCTCAGAGTCCACATCTGGAAACAGGACAGGCAAGTAAGGTTACAAACAGAGGAGAAGAAACATCTGCAACGCCAAAGAAGCAGCATCCAGTGACACTTTAAGAAGAGGGATGTGAACACAACAAATGTTGAGTTTAGGACATTTCCTGAAGCAGGATCAAGAGCTCTGGCTTAGAATGGTTGGGTTCTGAGAAAAATGCACAGGTTTGGAAGCTCACAGTAATGAATTCCCATTCTTCCTCTTTTTGCTTCTCTCTGGTGAGCATGGAGTAATTATCTGCTATCTACAAGGTCTTTTGAGAGACTCAATAAGTAAGGTAGCTCCTTCAGGGAGGTCCATGAACTTCCGGAAGTGACGTATTTCAAGACGCCAGGAATAAAATGTGGACAATCATATTTTTTATCTTTGTCATATTCTTCCATGGATGAACATGAGACAACACAGAAAAACTAGGCTTTCACATGCATGACATAAATGCATGCACACACATATACACATGAGCAAGTATAACTTACACATACATGCAAAAAACAGAAAGAGAAAACAATGAACACATCCATCTGGAGGCTGATGGAGTGAACCTGGATCTGGGTTTTTTCTTCTGCTTTTAAATCCACATTACGTTGACAACCACAGTTTTACATTAAAAATTCATGTATCAACCATATACTACCTAACATGAGTTTGGCCCTTTAAAAGACGTTCTAAGTGGTTTCAGGTTAACCTCCAAATTTACACTGATACAAGTCAGGTACTAAGTTCTGGAATAATTCTAACCCCAAATTACTATGAAGGCTGAGATTTCAGGAGATGCGTGCTAAGATTTGGGAGCTGAATGCTGGATAGTAAAAATAGAGGCTCTGTCTGCAACAGTCAGAAAAGGCAGTACCGTCACATGAGTTACCAAAATAAAAAATGGAGAAATCGCTGTTACAGGAGCATCAAGCTCCTTGCTATCCTTTTGGCTCTGAAAGCAGATCCCTGCCTCTACCTCTCCCCGCTCTGTCTCTAGTGAGTAGCATCCAGGAAAAGTGTTCTTAGCGAGATGGTGAGAATGGGAAGACACATTGGGAAGGATGTGTTTGTGTGTGCTGTGGATAGGTGGAAGATATTGTTGATCATACTTAAGGAAGGTATTTGCCTTGCATTATAATATATATATATATATATGTGTGTGTGTGTGTGTGTGTGTGTGTGTAACTTACACATACACACACAAAAAAGAAAGAAAACAATGAACACATCCACCTGGAGGGTGATGGAGTGAACCTGGATCTGGGTTTTGGACATACACACATACAGAGAATATGTGGTAGATTATGAAATGTTGCCTTTCATCTTCCCTTTCTAGTACAACACATGAAAGTACAAATTCTAGGGTAGCTTGCTGCCTGCTGTTGGGATCCATAGACTTTCAGCAGACTGTGTGTGTGCATGCATTTAGATGCTGTGAGCACGTGAGTTAAAGAAGACTGACGCCTCTGTGCTCTAAAGCCTTTATTTATTTATTTGCACATGACATATTTAATTCCAAGGTGCTTAAGACATTTTGAAAACATTAAATTAACTGTTAATCCTCTCCATGCCTTTATACAGCTGAAGAAAAGGTCTTTTATTATAAAACATTGCAGACTAAATCTGAAAACCAGACTTCACGGCGAAAGGGATAATCAAGAGGGATAAAAGGAAACAGATTCAGTTTAGAAAAAAAAAAACATGAAAAGATTTTTTTTTCAGTTCCTGGGAAAGAAAAGAAACTTCTGGAGAATTTTCTCAGCAGCTGGATCTCAAGCTGGTCTGTCCAGCATTTCAAGTGGTTTGTGCATTTCTGTCTTTTGTCTTTTTAAACCCTAGTTGCCAGATGACCTTGATTAGGTCACTTTTCTACTTGAGGACTATATTTCCACAATTAAAAGAAAAATGGAAAGTGCATGAGAATCTGATGATAGATAATATAAAAAAAAGAGACATGATAGGTTTGCAAGAAGTTTTGTTTGTGTGATCATTACTATAATCACAATCACCACCACCATCATCATCACCATCACTACTCTCCCCAACATCATTGCTGTTCTAATTGTTTGAATGAGAATGTTCCCTGCAGGCTCAGATATTGAAATACTTGGTCCCTAGCTGGCGGCACTGCTTGGGGAGGATTTGAGAAGCAGCCGAATGGGATGAAGCACATTAGTATAGGAAGGCTTTGAGAATTTAAACACTCCTCACCACTTCCAACTTTCCCTCTTCACTTTGTGTTTTGGTTTAAGGAGGTGAGACTTCAGCCTTCAGATTCTGCCAGATGTCTGCTACTTGTTGTAATGCCTTCATGCCATAATGGACTTGTATCTCTCTGGAATCTCTCTTCCTTCTCTAAGTCGTCTTGCTATGCTGGCTTGAATAAGAATGGCCACTATAGTGTCATATGTTTGATTACTTGATCCTGAGTTGGTGGAATTGTTTGGAAAAGATTAGGAAGTGTGGCCTGGTTGGGGCAGGTGAGTCACCAAGAGTGGATTTCGAGGCTCCAAAAATTCATTTAGTTTCTAGTCAGCTTTCTCTCTGCTTTGTGCTTATGGAAAGAGATATAAGCTCTCAGCTACTGCTCTGCCCATCTGCCTGCTGCCATGCTTCCTGTCAGGATGGTCACAGACTCTAATCCTACAGAACTGTGAACATAGAAATAAATGCTTCCATGTATAAGTTGCATTTATCCTGGTGTCTTATCACAGCAACTGAAATGTAACTATGCTGTTTGGTTATGGCATTTTATCAAAGCAACAGAAAAGTAACTAATACAGCTATCACCATCACTATTATCACTGTAACAATCATCATCATCATCATCACCATCAACATCATCATCATCAACAGCATCATCATCAATCAATCATCATCATCACCATCATCATATCATCATCATCACCATTGCCATCCCCATCATTAGCATCATCACTATTGTCATCATCATCATCACTATCGCCACCATTGTCCCCACCATTGCCATCATCATTTCATTTTGCTGGTGAGAGGGTTTGAGTTTTTATTCATTCTTCTTGTTTTTTTTTTCATTGCTGAGGATGAAACTGAGATCCCTTACATAGTAGGCATTTATCCTACCCCTTAACTGCACTTCCTATGATGAGATAATTTTGACCAAGCTAAATATGTGTTTAAAACCTTCTTTATAATAGATCAGTTACAAAAATGTCCTCAACTTTCCCATCCCCCATGTCTGTATTCATAATAGAACTATTTTTTATTATTCCCATTAGGTGGTTTATATGTGCTATTCTTTTGAATAAGGGCTGATTTTGAAACTTTCTTTGGCCAGTAGAATACAGAAGCAACATTCTTCCGTTCTTAGTATAGACCTCAAGTGACTTCATCCTTCTGTTGATCCTCTTGGAGGCTTATCTCACCATCAAGAACAAATTCAGGGGGTTGGGGATTTAGCTTAGTGGTAGAGCGCTTGCCTAGGAAGCGCAAGGCCCTGGGTTCGGTGCCCAGCTCCAAAAAAAAGAACCAAAAAAAAAAAAAAAAAAGAACAAATTCAGGGTAGCCTTCAGGATTATGAGTAATAAATGGTTCAAGTGTCTTCATCACTTAAACTGATAATTGACCAAGCTGGTCAGGATGCCCACCTGCCAACAACAATAGACACACAAGTAGGTAAAGTTCATATAGGCTTTGTTTGGTCCAGATCATCAGGACTGCTCATATGTCCCATATATATCTGTGAGTGGTAATAAATGATTTAAGTCACTCAGCTTTGAAAGTGGTTTGTTACACAACACTAAGCAGCCGCTATAGCTCTTTTCAGTTTTCATTAATTTCACCATAATTCCTCTTGCTTAGCCTACAAAGATCAACTGAATTAATTTGGAGAAATTAATTTATTTATGGCTAACTCTTGTAAGGGTCTGTGATGAGAACTAAAGAGAACCAAAGTCCTAGTTAGCGAGAAGCAGGGTAGGTGAAATGTAGACAATAGCTAGCCAATGACTGCTAAAGATGGTAGAGACTCTGGGTTATAATGAGGATTAAGAAGACATGGCATTCTGCCGAGAAAAGATGATTGCTAGGCTGGAGTTGAGATGGACTAGGAGGGATGGTAGAGTCACCTTAAGAAACTCCTCTAGCATTTGTGGAATTCATACAGCTATGGTGTTGATGTCTTTCTAAATTTATGCATGAAAGCTAAGCTCCCAGTATGATAATTTTAGGATACTCTGCTATCATACCAAGCTACCTTACAAAGACCTCATTTTAGAACATCACCGTATTGGGTATTTGGCTTCAAGATGTGCATTCCTTTCCCTTAATTTATTTATTTATTCCTTGTACATTCTGACTGGAGCCTCCACCCACTTCTCCTGCCAGGTCCAACCTCATATTCCTCCTCACTTTCCTCCTCTTTGCCTCTGAGAAGAGAAGGCTCCTCCAAGGGTACCAACCCTTCCTGGCACATCAAGAAGGATTTGCATTCTTATTGGGCCACTTCCCTTGATAGCATAATATCTCTGTCTCCATTTACCTCTGCTTGGCTTCTGAACAGATAATGATGTCTATTGATAAACATCTCACTCATCTAGTCTCAGTCCATCTGTTCCCCATTTCACTTTAGCACAGTCTACTACCCAAGGCTTTTCTTCTACAATGCCTTCCTTCTTAAATTCTTCAAGTGACTTCTGTCATCCCAGGAGAAAGCCAGTAGTGCATGGCATGCAACATAGCACTTCTATTCCATATTTTTTTCCATTTTCCTCCCCAGTGTTATATCTGCTTATGTCTCCTACTTGCTATTGAGATCTCACTGTGGTATTCTGTAGTCTCTGAGGAGACCAAACAGTATTATCCTTCCTCTTTTGACTTTTTAAGAAGTCAAGGAAAATAACTCAATGGAATAAAAATAAAAATAAAAAATAAAAAACCCCTGTCGGGTTGGTAAGAGCTCAGTTAGATGGTGAAGTTTGTATGAGTAGCATGGGGCTAGTAGATGAAGCTTTTGAACTAGGCCAGATACCCAAATAGCAACAGGGGGTGCAGGCACAGTGAATCTTAAACCAGCAAGAGTGTGATGCAAGACTTGTGTACTTACAGAACCTCTGCTTTGTGTATGCAATTTGCTCCCAAGGAAATGAGATAAAATCTATTTTATTCTGTCCAGGTCTTAGAACCAAATAACTGGCTCCACCTTCCCTGGGATAAAATGAATAAAAGCGCACAGGAGAGATCATAAGGAAGATGTTGGGAGACAGGACTGTGCATCTCTCTGATGACACAGAAGACTCATAGTTCCATGAGCACTCTTGGGATTCTGTCCTTCTTAGTATCTGTTCTTAATTGTTGTTGTTGCTGCTTGTGCTCAAAGCGCTCTCTTGTCTACTCTGGTTCTTCAACCCATTCCTACTTGAGTTTCGAAGCATGCCTGTAGAAGTTAATAAAATCTCCATCCAGATCGAGTATCTAGAAATGAGAGTCATTCAATACTGCTGACTAGACACAATGAAGGGATATTTTACGTCGGCTTTGATGGAATGGCAGGATCTGGAAAGCTAAGCCAAGGCTGTGTTGGAAACAACACAACTATTATGTGGTGTGTACGTTGACTTGGTGAAAGCGCAGACCATACAAAAAGAAGCTTTGAGATATTGCATTAGAAAAGTGAGATGAGGCTAGGCCCAAGCATCTTCCATAAGTTCCCAAACACGTTGATAGGCAGTAAAGAGCCACTGGAGAACCTGAGCAAGTTAGCACACACAACACTACATTCCATCTGCTGGCTGATGATAGATTATGTTGCGAATGAACTCTGGTATTTAGTATTTTCATCTGTAGAGATTATTACTGTAGCCATTTTCCTGTATAATTTTTCTCAGCACAGCACCTTGGATTGCCCATAGTGTATTTTAATGTTTTCTCTTAAAGTGGTTGATACAGATATGTGAAAAATTCTATAATCAAAGCAACCATGAACGTTTTGCCATCTCTAAAGACCTTCTATAGAAAAAAATAGATTTTTATTTTTCATTTGATACTGAACAACTGTAGGTTTCTAATCTTAAAGGAGAAACACTAAGAACAATCTGTTTGAACACTGCAGAGTTCAGGAGAAATGTACTCTAATTGGCTGCTGACTGTTGAATACTAACTGAGAAACTTGGAAGCTGACATCCTAAGCCTTGCTCAGTCCGTTGATCTGCTTCAAACCATTACAAAAAACAAACAAACAAAACCACCAAGAGAATGATTCCATGGGCTCTGGGGGTCACCATGGGTTTTATCTTAAAGGCTGAATCCCTTTGGGAATTTTAGGAGGTGGGGAGACCATCATTGGTGGGGAGACCATCATTAGGGGGAGACCATCATTAGGGGGAGACCATCATTAAGGGGAGACCATCATTAAGGGGAGGCCTTTAGAGGTTGTGTTCCACCACTGGTTTCTTCTCTGCCTCACTGACTGCTCGGATGTGTTTCCAACACAAACCCCCTCTGCAATGACTAGAGTTGTTCTGTCAATGTTGTCAATGACTGACTGAAACGTTTTAAAACCATGTTAGACATAGTGGTGATGGTGACACAAAAGTAACAAATGCCCTTTTTACTCAGCTTTTCTTTCAAAACAATGATTTAACCACCACCACCCCTTTTAAACTTCAGATCTGCCATATAGCTAAGTGTGACATTGAACTTCAGGTCCTCCTAACTCTACCCCCACCCAAGTGCTAGGATGGCAGATTTGTATCGTCGCACTTGGTTTATGTGATGCTAGGAAGTTCAGCACAGGGATCATGCATAGTAGGACTCAGACATAGTAGGACTCATGCACAGTAGGACTCATGCACAGTAGGCAACTATTCCACCAACTGAGGTAATTTCCCCTTATGAATTATGAAATTATGAATTATGAAAAGACCATTAATGTCTTTTTACTGATTATTTCAATACTTACTTACCAATATTGAAATAACCAGTATGTACTGTTACTTGTTTTGTTTCCAACCGGCATTATCTAAGAATTGGTCAATAGGCATCCATGTATTCATTCTCTCATCTTCCAAATTTTCCTGAATGAAACAATTCTAATTTGATCAATACTTGTGTTAACATTATCATGACTATACAAATGTTATTTGTGGCTGATCAATGTAATAATTCATAATTAATTTCCTCTTTGTGTATAACTTTGTTATCCCCGTAGCTATTGCTTTTTCTTAGGCCTTGATTGCTACGCTTTTTTTTTTTTCAATCAGAAAATCAACCCAAATTCTTTTCCACTTGTCTAAAACCTTTCTTCTGTTTATTTCCACATGAATTATGTATATATTATCTATTTAATGGTTAAATGATTCTCTGAGCTGTTAGGTGAGTTCCTTGTTGAATTAAAGTCCTTTTAAGCTGGAAGCATAATTTTTATCAGTTATTCCAGGGGTTATTTGCATCGTTGTTCCCATGTCTGATGCTCCACGTCTTTTTCTTTGGTTAAGTTTCTCAGTTTGATATTTATAGTCCCTGTAGCTTCCTGAGAAAGAAGTAATAAAATATTTCTAAAATGTTTTTGTATGTTTGAAAGTTGATTAACCATATAGATTCTGGATTGATATTTTAGCTAGAAATAAAGTTGTAGCTTGGTCATAAAATTTTTTTTTCAGATTCGGGACATCCATTGCCCACTGGTTTTAGTGTTTGGTATTGCTATTAAGAAAGACAAACATGGTTTGCACTCACCACATTGTGGACATTAGCTGCAAAGTACAAGATAGTCACGCTGTAATCCACAGACTCAGAGAGGCTCAGTAACAAGGGAGACTTAAGTGGGAAGGGGGAGGAACTCAAGGATCTCCCTAGGAAAGGGAAATAGGTTTTGTGAGTGGACTGGGGATGGGGTGGGTTGGGAATAGCAGGGATCAGATGTGTGTGGGTGTGTGCTGGGCAACACTGGGGCAACTATTGGAACTGGGGGAAGGTATTTGGGAAGCAAGGTGGAAACAGTGCAGTGGAAATTCCATGGAATCTATGAGAGCAACCCTAGCAAAAACCCCTAGTAATGAGAGAGCTAGAACCTGAACTGGCTACCTTCTGTAACTAGACAAAAACCTCAAATAGAGGGATTGGGACTCCGACCCAGTAATAAAACCTTTGACATACAGTTTGTCCTACTTGTGGTGTGTTTTGGGACCTGAGTCTGGCAGGATTCCCCAAAGAGAACAAAGAGACTTCTTCCAGAAACTGATGGAAGCAGATGCATAGTCTTACAGCCAAATATTAGGTGAAGCTGGGGAGGGGACGTCCTATGGAGAAGAGGGAGGAGCATCAGAGGGACCAGAGGGGTCAGAGATACCACAAAAACATGGCCCACGGAAACTACTGATTGGGACTTAGGAGAGCTCACAGAGACCAGGGAACCTATAGGTGTCTGGCCTGGGTCCTCTGCTTTTATATGTTATGGCTGACTAGCTTGGTGTTCTCATGGAATGCTTAACAATGGGGATGGATGTTATCTCTGACTCTCGCCTCTTTCTCCTACTGGGTTGCCCTGTGCAACCTTGATGTGGTGGTATGTGCCTGTCTTAATGCATCACGTTATACAGTGTGTGGCTGATGTGTAGGAGGTCTGCTCTTTAGGAGAAGAGAGGTGAACCTGGAGGAAAGGGTAGGTCAGAGGGGAGAGCAGGGGAAGACGAGGAAGGGAACTGTTGTCAGGATGTAACATATGAGAGGAGAATAATAATAATAATAATAATAATAATAATAATAATAATAATAATAATAAGAAGAAGAAGAAGAAGAAGAAGAAGAATGACAAGAAGAAGAATGACAAGAAGAAGAAGAATGACAAGAAGAAGAAGAAGAAGAAGAAGAAGAAGAAGAAGAAGAAGAAGAAGAAGAAGAATGGAATTCTGAAGCCATTTGACTGCTCACTCTGAAGGCACACTTCTCTTCCTTGTCCCTTCTGAGTTACATCTCTGTATCATTGGTGCTCTCAATGTCACTGACTTGGGATTATTTCATTCATTGTATTAGGCATTTCTCAAAATTTCCAATCAGTAAAGTTATGCTCTATTTGCATCTTTCTGATTGATTTCTATGCTTCCATTGTCTTTGCTCTTTTGTTCTCAGAATTTGAAAACTTTCAAATGTTACTACCACAGAAGATGCATATATTTTACTATAAGCATGCCTTCATGTGATCTTTATGATATTCATAATTTTAAAACATTAATTTCCTGCTGGATAAATTTAAGGTATACTACAGGTTGCTTCGATATGCATTTACCTAGTACAATGATTATCACAAATGAGTAACTTAGCGGATCTCTAGATGTATTAATCCTCCATTACTACAAATTCTTCCTCTGTTGGCTGCATTGCTCTATTCCACCCTTGTCTCCACTTCTCGTGACCACCATTTTACTCTCAATTTAACTGTTTTTGAAATGCTTTATTTGTGGAGCATTTCCATTTCTGTCTTGGCTTTTTTCCCTTACTATGCTGTCTTCTATGATATCTCAAGGACAGGATACAGGATATTCTTTAAGGATGGATACACATAGTATACTGTTATATAGAGAGTGACCATAGTATACTGTTATATAGAGAATGACCAACCCCTACCCCTTTCTCATCAGTAGAACCACACCCTTATTTATTGTGTTGACCATGAACTTCTTCAGGCCATTGAATTTTCTGGATTCAATATTCATGGGCTGTGTGTTTCTAAGGGTCTATATATTTTCTCTATCTTATGTAATGTGTAGGCATACTCTAGTTCATTGTAGTTCTTCATGATCCTTTAACAACTGTTCCTATGTTATAACACAGCTAGTTTTTATTATTTTTCTTTTATTGGATTTTTAAATTACATTTTAAATGTTATCCCTTTTCCCAGTTTCCCCTCTACAAACCCACTATCCCATTCCTCTTCCCCCTGCTTCTGTGACAGTGCTCTCTCACCCACACCCACTCGAACCCACTTCCCCACCCTGACTTTACCCTTCACTGGGTTATTGAGCCTCAACAGGGCCTCTCCTCCCATTGATGCCCGACAAGGCCATCCTCTGCTATATATGAGGCTGGAGCCATAGGTCCATCCCTGTGTTTCTTTGACTGGTGGTTTAGTCCCTGGAAGCTCTGGGTTGATTGATATTATTGTTCTTCTTATGGGGTTGCAATCCCCTTCAGTTCCTTCCGTTCTTTCTCTAACTCATCCATTGGGGACCCCACTCTCAGTTCTATGGTTGGCTGCAAGCATCTGCCTCTGTCTTTGTCAGGCTCTGGCAGAGTCTCTCAGGAGACAGCTATATCAGGCTCCTGTCAACATGCACTTCTTGGCATCTGCAATATTGTCTGGGTTTGTTGGCTGTATATGGGATGGACCCCTGAGGTGGGACAGTCTCTGGATGGCCTTTCCTTCAGTCTCTGCTCCATACTTTGTCTCCATATTTCCTCCTGCGTGTATTTTGTTCCCCCTTCTAAGAAGGTCTGAAGCATCCATACTTTGGTCTTCCTTCTTGAGCTTCATGTGGTTTGTGAATTGTATCTTGTGTATTCTGAGCTTTTGGGCTAATATCTGCTTATCAGTGAGTGCATACCATGTGTGTTCTTTTGTGATTGGTTTACCTCACTCAAGATGATATATTCTAGTTTCATCCACTTGCCTATGAATTTCATGAAGTCATTGTTTTAATAGCCGAGTAGTATTCCATTGTGTAAATGTTCCACATTTTCTGTATCCATTTTTCTGTTGAAGGATATGTGGGTTCTTTCCAGCTTTTGGCTATTATAAATAAGGCTGCTATGAACATAGTGGAGCACATGTCCTTGTTATATGTTGGAGCATCTTTCAAGTATATGCCCAGATGTGGTATAGCTGGGTCCTCAGGTAGTACTATGTCCAATTCTCTGAGGAACTGCCAGACTGATTTCCAGAGTGGTTGTACCAACTTGCAGTCCCACCAGCAATGGAGGAGTGTTTCTCTTTTTAGGTGGAGAGAAAACTGAGACAAAACCTTGGATGCACAGAGAAAAAGGCAGAATAGAGAGTAGTAGTAATATAGGTGACTAAAGCATAGAGTGGGTGAAATTAATATCACAAGGGCTAGGGGCAAAGGCTTTGAAAGACTGCTTAGATACCTATGAAAACCTATGAGGTAGTGTACTTTGGAAGCAAAGCTTAGTTATCTATAACTATTACAACATTTCAGGTGGCATTTTGTGGCTCAACCTGAAAGAGGTGAAGATATTAAGAAAAAAAACCACATTTTTATCATCAGACATCAGAATAGTGCATAGACACTAGTTAAGAACTTACTGATAATGGTATTTTGATTGTGATTAATGTAATACATTGTGTTCATCAGTGTTCTGTGGCTATAACAAAATACTCGAGATAAACTTCGGGGCTTGTGGTTTCAGCCTATGGTCAGCTGGCACCATTGCTGACAAGCCTGAAGTGGGTCAAAGCACCATGTCAGAAAGACTTTAGTGAAGAAAGCTGTTCACTTCAAAGTTTATTGCAGCCAGAAAACAGTGGAAGGAGGCCAAAGTACATTTTTCAGGGACACATGTATATAAGGGAACTTACTTCCTTCAACAATGTCTCACTTCCTAATAGTCCATTCAGCTTCGAATTCATCAGTAGATCAATCAGTGAAGGTGAGCACCCTGATGATACCCCTGACCCTATCATCTCTTACTAGCACCACCAGGCAGGAAACAAGCATTCAAATACAGAGCCAGGGAAATATGTTGTATCCAAGGAAAAATGCACCAATATAATTTACTATATGATGTTAATGCTAGGTGAAGGTGAGAAAACCTAAGTGATAACACACACAGGCACACACACACACACACACACACACACGCATGCACACACACACACATACACACTCGCACACACAAGATCCCTTTGTGCTGTTTAATAACTCATAAATTTAAAACCGTAGTTAAAAATTATATGGTGGTGAGTAAATAAATTAAAAGATGCTCAGAGATCATTTTACTAATCTCAAAAAGAAGCCAACAATGACATCTTGAGCTGTGATGGAAGATTTTTGGTGCAGAGAGTCAGTAGCCTTCCCCCACATAGAACTGAATTCTGCCAACCACCAAAGTGAGTTGGAAGAGGACTCAAGCTTCAGATGAACCACAGCATGGCCAAGGCCTTGGCGATGGACATCTGAAGCTAATTTCTCTAAGCTGTGCCTAAATCTCTAACCCTGGAAAGTTGGACAGAATAAGTATGTCTCAAGCTGCTATGTTTTGTTTGTTTGGTTGTTTGGTTGGTTGTTTGGTTGGTTGGTTGGTTGGTTGGTTTTGTCTGTCAGTGCTGCTGCTGGTTGTGGGGGTGGTGATAGGTGGCTATTCTAGGTAGGTTTTGTCAACTTGAATAACATCAAATGGGCCTGTAGGCAAACCTGTGTGGCATTTTCTTCAGTGAGGATGGATGTGGAAGCATGCAGTTGTAGAGTGTGTTTCTCCTAGGCAGATGATCCTGGTGTGTATTAGAAAACAAATGAGTCACCCAGGAGGATAAAGCCAGTAACTAGCACTCCTGGCCTCTGCTTCAGTTCCTATGTCCATGTTCCTGCCTTGAGTTACTGTCCCGGCATTCCATCGTGACAGAATGTGGCCAGAGAAGTCTAAGTTGAAATAAACCTTTTCTTCTTCAAGTTTCTTTTGGTCATGGCGTTCTATCACAGGAACAGAAATCCTAACTAAGACATTAGTTACGCACAAATGGAACACTTAATATGCAAACCCTCCTGAAATATTCATACTTACTTCATATACATACTTCCTACCAACATGTCAGTTCCTCTCGCGCCACAATCACACCAGTGGTTTTGGTTTTTGTTTTTGTTTTATTCTTTAATCATTTTTTTACAGTCCAGACTTTATCCCCCTCCCGGTCTACCCTCCGACAGTGCTACATCCCACACTCCTCGCCGCATCTCCCAGAGGATGCCCCCCTCCTACTCCACCAGACATCTCCACTTCCTGGGACCCCAAGTCTCTCAAGGGTTTGGTGCATCTTTTCTGAGTCCAGACCCGACAAACCTCTGCTGTCTGTGTGTTGGGGACCTCATATCAGCTGGTATATGCTGCCTGGTTGGTGGCTCAGCGTCTGAGAGATCCCGGAGGTCCAGGTTGGTTGAGATGCTGGTCTTCCTATGGGGTTGCCCTCCTCCTCAGTTTCTTCCAGATTTTCCCTTCAACCACAGGGTTCACCAGCTTCTGTTCATTGGTTGGGTATAAATATCTGCATCATTGCTTCTTGGCCTTTTGGCTAAGTGTAGTAAAAATATCTCCATCTGACTCTTTCAGCTGCTTGTTGGACCGTCCAGAGGGCAGTTCTGATAGGCCCCTGTTTGTAAGCCCACTACAGTATCAGCAATAGTGTCAGGCCTTGGGGCCTCCCCCTGAGCTGGATCTCAATTTGGGCCTGTCACTGTACCTCCTTTTCCTCAGGCTCTTCTATATTTTTGTTCCTGCAGTTCTTTCAGATATGAACAATTCTGGGTCAGACGTTTTGACTATTGGATGGCAATCCCATCCCTCCACTTGACGCTGGAGGTGGGCTCTACAAGTTCCCTCTCCCCACTGTAGGGCATTTCATCTAAGGCCCCTCCCTTTGAGTCCTGAGAGTCTCTCACCTCCCAGGTCTCTGGTACATTCTAGAGGGTCCTCCCACCCCTACTTTCCAAGATTGCCTGTTTTGATTCTTTCTGCTGGCCCTCAGGGCTTCAGTCCTGTTCTCCCTACCCCCCAATACCTGATCATATTTCCTCTTCTCCTCCCTGTCACCTTTCCCGCCCAAATTCCTCCCTCCCCTCCTCTCCCCTCCCCTCCCCTCTCCCCCTGTGATTGCTTTCTTCTTCCTCCCAAGTGGGACTGAGGTTCGTTAGCCTTCTTGAGTTCTGGGAATTGTATCCTGGGAATTGTGTACATTTTTGGCTAATATCCACTTATTAGTGAGTACATACCATACAAATCCTTTTGGCTCTGAGTTATCTCACTCAGGATGATATTTTCTAGTTTCATCCATTTGCCTGAGTCAGGCCAAGTGTTTGTTACCTTTTGTTTTGGAGAATAGCTATCCTAACTAGATGAGGAAATTTCGCATGGTGGTTTTTACCAATGGACAACTTTTCAGATGCAAAAGGACAAAATTCCAGTACTTGTGACCTTATGGACGAACATGGAGAATGTTGTGTGAAATGGAAATAACATATACACACATACACACACACATGCGCATGCCACATGACCACATTCATATATGAGTCTAAAATATTAAATCTATAAAAGGAGGTATATCTATAAAAGATGTGGAAAAGGTAGGAGAAAGTAGGGATGAGAAAGATGAATACATTCTGGTAATCTGCATAGTAAGAGGATTATGAGTAACCATAATGTATTATATATTTCAAAATAGCTAGAAGAAATGATTTTGAATGTTACTACCTATGGTGGGTTGGATGAAAATGGCTACCATGGGGTTATAAGGAGTGGCACTTGTGTTACAGCTCTGCAACACTTGTGTTGCAGTGGTGGGACCATGGCTCTAAGAGGGTATGTTTACACAGTGCAAGTATTACAGCTCTGAAGGGGGAGATTTTTTCCTACAAAAATGTTGCAGCCCTGAAGGGAAAGGTATTCTGGCAGTTGGAAGCCAAGAATACTACAAAGTCACACCACAAAACAAACCTCAGACAAAATATTTATTGAGAGAGACGTAAGAGGGTGGTTACCTCTGCTCAAATGAGAAGCAGCAGAGAACTGAGTAGATGTGCTTGTGTAGGGCTTCTAGGGGGAGGAGTCTTCCAGCATGGAGGTTTTCAGAGGTAGTGGGGGATTGGTAAGTTTTCAAGCCCTGAGCTTAGGGCAAACCCAAGGATTGATAGCATTTTGAGTTCAGGAATTAGTAGATTGTTGTGCTTAGGGATTGGTGGTTTGGGGGTAGGTTTTAAACCCGGATGTGGGCTCAGATCTTTTGCCCTACATCACTAATTAGGAGATAAGCCTTTTTTATATTAAGTACGTCCTTGTTGGAGGAAGTCACTGGGAGATGGGATTTGAGGTTTCAAATTCCAGGCCCAGTGCTACTCTTTCTTCCTGCTGCCTGCAGATCCAGGTGTAGAACTCTTAGCTCCTCTACCAGTACTATGTCTGTCTGTGCCCTGCTTGCTGCCATGAACTAAACCTATGGACCTGTAAGCCATCCCTAATTAAATGTTTACCTCTATAAAAGATGTTGTGGTCATGGTGTCTCTTCACAGCAATAGAAACCCTAAAACACCATCACAAAAATTACAAATATTTAAGGAGATAAAAATGTTAATTACCATGATTTGATCATTAAACAGCAACGTGGATCACAGCATCATATTGTACTTCTTAAATATGTGCAATTATGATATGTCGATCAATTCAAAAAAGAAAGGAAGGAAGTTTATACAGAAAATTTTTCCGTGGAAAAGGGGTCCTACCATTTTCTAACCACTGTGACAGACACAATGTTTAGAATGGGGAATAAAATCAAGTTCTTGCTTTCTTGGAGCTCAGAGTGTGTTGCAAGCCATAAAATATAGACTTTAATTGATAAGATGTGAGAGGATCTATAAATAAAAATATAGGGTGTAAGAGAAGAAATCTTTAAGTACTGAAGGATTAGAAAGACCTTACTGAGGAAATCATAATTAAATGAGCTAAAAGACAAGTGTGAATTGGCCAAAAGTCATGTGCCAAGGTCCCTCAGAAAGAATGAGCAGCACGGTCTTTGAAGACTTGACACTTTCCACGTGACAGAAACATGAAGACAAAAAGAACATCTAGGAATAAACCAGAAAAATATTTTAGTCTTATTTGCTAGTTGTGCATAGACAACTCCAGATCAATTTTATTGGTGGTCAGGGTCTAGTCAAAGCTTCCTGGGTTCTTGCTCTGTTCTTCAAGGAAATGAAATAAAGACTTGCACAGATAGAGAGAACTCTGATGTCGAGAGTCACAGCAGGCTGCATGAATGACAGTGCACTCAAAGTCCCTACATTATGGCCTGGGGCTTCTTTTATGGGATTCAGATGATGGTTGTTTGTTTACTTGGGTTCATAGTTTGAGAGGTTCTGTATCTTGATTGACACATTTGAATTACATGTGTAGAGAAAAAAGTCTGAGCTCACTTCTGGGTTTTGAAAACCCGTCAATCCCTGAGCTTGAAAACTCACCAATTCCTAAACTCAAAATCCCACCAATCTCTGTGCTTGCCCTAAGATTGGAACTTGAATTCCCACTACTCTCTACACTGGAAATCTCCACCCTGGAAAACTCTACTCCCGAGAAACTCTATATAAAGCATGCCTTCTGCTAAGTGTTTTGCTGCTTTGGTCCTGAGCAGCGGCAGCCAATCTCTTATGACTTTCCCAGTAAATCTCTTGTGTAAGGTATGTTATATGGTGTGACTTTGAAACCAACTGCAAGGATACCTTTTCCTTTTGAGGTCCAACACTTGTATTGGAAAAAACCTTTCCCCTCAGAGCTCTAACAATGAGCTCATTATATGTGTCCTTTCCCATAATGCATTTTCTTCTAACGATATGCATGACTCATTATGCATCGCCACATGGTGATGAGTAGGGTATTTTCACTAAAAGTTCACAGTTTGCCTTATCAGACATGTTCCAGAACCATGCCTGTATCAGGCTGCCAAGAGAATTATTAGAGAGGTGTATGTATAGTCCAAGATAAGTGTTGTCCCAAGTTACTAAACTATTCTCCTGCTTGTAGGAGAGCAGCTAGGTAAGAATGATTGTCATAGATATAAAAATTCTGAGCGTTTCTGCAGAACATGTCTTAACATAAAGTGAGCTGAGAAAAAATATGCAGGAGCCTCAAAGCAAAAGAGGTGGATATGCAGGACCATTTACCACGTCAAGAAAGACTTGGGGAAGTATCCACTGTCATCCTCCATGTGCACAACTTTGTGTTGATGTTCCCTCACCCTCCTGTGTCCCCCCCCCCATTTATCTTAGACTCCCCAGTGCCTACTGTTGATTTAGCATTTACTTCTGTGAATCAGTTACTGACCACTCATTCTTCTGTTCCTGAACATCCTTCCTCACGAGAGAATGCACTGTGGGGGAATTCTCCATGTGCTGTCAGACCCCACACACTGAGGAGTTCCTCCAGTAAAACACTGTAGTTCAAATTCCATTTTCAGCTAAAACAATTCAAAATATAAGGGTGTGTTTTATGACCATAGTAAGAATAGAAGAAATAGCCTATATTGGAAATCCCTATACCTCATGGTAGCAAATGCCTCTCGGTGCATTGGTACAGGTGATAGCCTCCGTTACGATATGTCTTGACTTGAAATATTACCTGATGGTACACAGATGCCATTTGTGGATGTCCAGCATCACAGGTAAGTGACCATGCTACACATACTAACTTGCAGCTGTTGGCATGCAGGCAGCAGCACAAGCACATGGCCAACAGACTAGATGTCCTCACAGTGTCCCTTGCTCACTAAGCCTAGTGGACTTTACCAGCTGGCTGGGACTTTAAACAATGTTTTCCTAATTGAGATTATGGCCTTTTTGGCAGCTCCCCAAAGGAAGGAAGTTACTGCTTGATGATTTATTTATTTTTTTTAGAAAAGAGAATAGGAACTTGGCCTTCTAGCAAGCACAATGCAGATGATATAAGGAGGGTGGTTTGCTGGGGTTAGGGATCATGGAAAACTACTAAAGGATAAAAACAAGTAAAGTGCAGTAATTGGCCAGAAAGGAAGAACATAATTGTGTTTGCTCCATGCTCAAAGTGGAGGGAGAATAGAATAGAGGGAAAGAACCTTCTAGTCCTGTGATGTGCAACAGTGCATGCCTGCAATGCCATCAGTAAAGAGGCAGACGAAGAGGTTCAGCATAAGCTAGAGGCCAGTCTGATCTACACAGCAAGTCCCAAGCCAGCTGGAGTTACACAAAAAGAACAATCATATACCTTGCCTTCTGCACAGGTTTGTAGATTCATAAACTACCAAACACAAATTCAGGGTGCAACACTGGTTGTACCACAGTGGCATGTAGTGACTTAATGACATCAGAGGTCATGTGAGAGCCACATCTCTTGAACATGTACTCCACTAACAGTTTCTGTTCTCTCTTGCTTCCTATACTCTCTCTATGGTCATGACAGTGACCTCTTGTATACTGTAGACCTGTGCCTTCTCCTCAGTAGCTGCTTGGACCATACCCCATAGGCCTGGCTTCTTATGGATAAGTATAAAGGACCTCTCAGGGTAAGGAGTCTACAAGGGAGTGAGGACTCAAAACACTGACTAGTCACGTGGCTCTGAAATCTCTGAGCAATGTCCAAAGGAAAGCTTTAAAGATATAGTAAAAAAAAAATGTTCCAGAAGAGTCTAACTCTAATTTTTCACTCTAGCCTATGTGCACTTTCATAAATCACTTAAAATGGCTATCCCTGTGTTTTTCTAGAAAAATGGGAACATGAGAACGGATCTGTTTTATAAAGTTATAAATTTTTTCTGAGCTTTATTTTAGCTACACAACTCAAATTTTGATATAGTCTCTTTTCTTTTTTTATTTAAAGCAAACAATCTGCAATTTTTATTTATACTTTGAAATATTTCTACATGTGTGCAATGTATTGTGATCATATCCATCCTCCATCCCATGGCTCCAATTCCTTCCCAATCCCCACATGTCTGCTTTCAATCTTTATATCATGTTCTTTTTTTACAACACTACAAGTATCACCCAGAGTTACATGGGTATGAAGCAATCCTCTGAAGTGTGATCAATCTATCATGTGCATCATTAAAGAAAATCACTGCTTTTTCCAAAAGCCATCGACTACCAATAGCTCTCCAGCTAGGAGTGGAACCTTGGTGAGCTTCGTTCATATTCAAGCTTGAATGTTGAGTGGCTTGAAGACCGTTGCTGTTGTGATTTTGTAAGTGCAACATCTTTGTGTGTCCAAAACAACATATTTTTGTAGAAGTCGTCCCAGTCCTCTTGCTCTAATACTCCTATTGCCCCGTGTTCAGCAATACTCGTGAGCCTTGGAAGTAAGAAGGTGTGATATTGTTGTGCCATCGAGGGCTGAACACCCCCCAGACACTTGTTCTCTACACATCGACATGTAGTGAGTGTATTAACATCAAACCACTGCTAAACGAAGCGTCTCTGATAAGGCTTCCAACTCATCTAATCTTGAAGTATGCAGATAAGGATTTAAAAGGTAGTTTGGCACTGTGTCAATTTAAAAAAGATGAGTTCTCCCATAGGGCATATGACCTCCTAGCCATGGATTCTGAGCTCGATTCACATGAGGTTCTTTCTACAGAGTGGGCTACCACAACTGTTTCCTGAAACACCGACTTCTGATTTCCAACCTCAGCAATACGATCATGCAGCCAACCAGAACAGTGCTTCTGTGAAAGAAGTCCAGACCCTGGTTCATCTCCCCCAAGAAACCATGGTTCTGCCCGCTCCCTGATGTCTGCAAAACCTTCATCGACACTGTCCTGTTTTGTGGCAGCTTACGCTGAGACAGGAAATTCAATTTCCATTATTCTTGACCATTTTGAAACTATTGTTAGGACAGAATTCTCTTTTTTGAATTAAATCTTTCCCATGAATGAAACAACGAAGGACAAATGTGAGAATTTCAGGGACAGCTGCATTTAAATTCACGCTACTGGAAACAATCCTTTTTATCATTCGTGGTATCTCTGCGGATCCTTCATGGACACACAGTTTAAAATCATTGTCTGAATCAGTCTCTGTAACGCTATCCGAGAAAAGGAGTAAAATATCCTTAGCGGTACTAGACAAAGCACTTGGCTTTGCACTTTTTTCAATAGACATTTTTTATTCAAATGATTTTCATTGCTATTATTTACTTATTCGCTTTATATCCTGCTCACTGCCTTCTCCCAGTCACCCCCACCACAATTCTTCCCCCATTCCCCCTCTCCTTCTCCTCTAAGCAGGTGTCCCCACACACAGGTCTTCCCTACCCTAGCACCACAAGTCTCTGTGAGGCTAGGCCTGTCCTCTCCCACTGAGGCCAGGCAAGGCAGCCCAGCTAGAGGCTCATATTTCACAGATAGCCTTTTGGGATAGACCACATTCCAGTTCTTCAGAATCCACATGAAGACCAAGTTGCACATCTGCTGCATGTGTGTGGGGAGACCTAGGTCTAGCCTGTGTGTGCTCTTTGGTTGGGGGTTAAGTCTCTGAGAGCCCCGGGGCTCCAGGTTTGTTCACTCTCACACAGAGTTCCTATCCCCTTCTGGGCCCACAATCCTTTCTCCTATTCTTCCATAAGAGTCCCCAGGCTCCATTCACTGTGGCTGTGGGTGTCTACATCTGTCTGAGCTACCTGCTGGGTGGAGCGTCACAGAGGACAGCTATGCTAGACTCCTGTCATGCTTGTCCTTTTGGGACTGGATTACCTCACTCAGGATGACATTCTCAAGCTCCATCCGTTTGCCTGCAAAATTCTTGATGTCTTTGTTTTTAATAGCTGTATGGCATTCATTGTGTAGACGTACCACATTTTCTTTATTCATTCTTTAGTCAAGGGGCATCTAGATTGTTTCCAGTTTCTGGCTATTATGAATAAAGCTGCTATGAACAAAATTGAGCAAGTGTCCTTGGGAGATGGTGGAACACCTTTTGGTTATATGCCCAGGAGTAATATATCTGCGTCTTGAGGTAGAACTATTCCCAGTTTTCTGAGAAATCACCAAATTGATTCCAAAGTTATTATACAAGCTTACTCTACTAGTGGAAATGGAGGAATGTTCCTGAATGTGCTATCACTTCAGTTTTTGGTCTTAGCCATTCTGACTTGTGTAAGACAGAATCTCAGAGTTGTTCTGATTTGCATTTCCATGATATCTAAGGGCTTTGGACAAATTTTAAGTGCTTCTTAGCCATTATCTGTTATTTATATTGTGTTATTTTTTTCTAACTGATTAGTTTCAACCCAGATTTTGATTATTTTCTGCCTTCTATACCTCTTTGGTGTGCTTGTTTCTTTTTTGTCTAGAGCTTGCGGATGTACTTTTAAATTGTGTGTATAGGATGAGAACTTTCTAACTTCTTTATGGAGGCACTTAGTACTATGCATTTCCTTTTAGAACCACTTTCACTGTGTCCCATAAATTTGGATATGGTGTGCCTTTATTTTCATTGCATTCTAGAAAGTCTTTAACTTCTTTATTTCATCCCTGACCCAGAGATCGCCGAGTAGAAGAGTTTTTGATTTCCATGAATGGGTAGGCTTTCTGGTGTTTCTGTTATTGTTTTAATCCATGACAGTCTGATAAAAAACAAGGTATTAATTTGATTTTCTTTTATCTGTAGAGGCTTGTTTTGTGACTGGTTATATGGTAAATTTTGAAAAGGGTCCATGAGGTGTTGAGAAGGTATTTTCTTTTGTCTTTGGGTGAAATATTCTGTAGATGTTAGGTAAATTTCATTCATGAAGTCTGTTGGCTTCATTAGTTCTCTGTTAAATTTTTGTCTAGATGACCTGTTAATTGGTAAGAGTTGGGTGTTGAAGTCTCCCATTATTAATGCGTGGGGATTGATGTACAATTTAAGCTTCAACAATGTTACTTTTACAAATGTGTGTGCCCTTGTGTTTGGGGCATAGATGTTCAAAATTGAGATACCATCATGGCAGATTTTCCCTTTGATAAGTATGAAGTGTCCTTCCCTGTCTCTTTTGATTAATTTTGTTGAAATATATATTTTATTAAATATTAGAATGGTTACTACAGCTTGATGTGTGGGTCCATTTGCTTGGAAAAAGTTTTTCCAGCCCTTTACTCTTGGGAAATGTTGATATTTATTATTGAAGTTTGTTTCTTGTTTGCTACAGAATGATGGATCCTGTTTTGACATCCATTCTATAGCCTGTCTTTTTTATTGGAAAACTGAGTCCATTGATATTGAGAGATATTAATGACCAGTAACTATTAGCTCCTATTATTTTGGTGTTGGCGCTTTTAGAGAGTGTGTGTGTGTGTGTGTGTGTGTGTGTGTGTGTGTGTGTGTGTGTGTGTATGTGTGTGTGTGTGTGTGCATGAGTGTTTCCCTTGTTTTTGTTGGGGAAGAATTACATATTTCTTATGTTCTCTTGGATGTAGTTATCCTCCTCAGGTTGGAGTTTTCCTTCTAGTATTTTTCGTAAGGCTGGATTTGTTAGAGGTATTGTTTGAATTTGGCTTGTCTTGAAATATCTTGTTTTCTCTATCTATGGTGATTGAGTTTTACTAGGTATAATAGGCTAGGTCATCATCTGTGGGTTTTTTACAGGATGCAAGACATCTAGCATTTAGAATCTCTGTTGAGAACTCAGGTGTAATTCTGATAGGTCTGTCTTTGTATGACAAGACATATTATTATTCATTTGCTGCTTTTAATATTCTTTATTTATTCTGTATATTTTTCATTATGTGTTTTCATTATTATATGACAATAATTTTCTCTTCTGGTACAGTCTTACTGGTGTTCTTAAACTTCTTGTATGCTTACAGGCATGTATTTCTTTAGATTGGCAAAGTTTTCTTCTATGATTTTGTTCAGAATATTTTCTGGCTCTCTGTACCCAAATCCCGTGGACTCTCTGAAGTACAGACAATCCAGAGAGCTCAGGAAAGACCACCAATTCTGCTCACATTCCTGACCTAAGAAGAACCTGCCTAGTGCCCTCTGGATGTAGGAACATAGGAGTAGTCAGGGGCAGGAACCTTCTGGTTTCTGCCTGCACCCAGAGATGAAATAGTCCCACAGCATTCTGTACCCAAATCTCATTGGGGAGAAAGCTGGACTCTCAGAAGTACAGACAATCCTAAGAGCTCAGATGAGACAAATACTGCTGCTCACATTCATGGCCCAAGAGATAGCCACCTAGTGCTCTCTGTGCCTTCTAGGTACAGAAACCTAGAGGCAATCAGGGGCAGGACCCTTCTGGTTTCTACCTGCAACCAGAGCTGAAAACCAGTCACCAGGAGCACTGACACACGTGAGAGCAGAGGTAAGATCAACTGTTCTGCTCCAAGTGACCCACTGGGAGGCTTCAGGACACACAAACCCAGGGGCAATCTGGAACAGGAAACTTCTAGTTTCTGCATGCACCTGGAGCTGACCCGGTCCCACAGCTCTTTGCTCCCAGATCCTGCTGAAAGAAAACCGGTCTACAGGAATGCTGACGCAGGCTTAGAGGAAGGTCAAGCCACTGTTTAGAGACAGCAAGACAAGCTAACAACAGAGACAACCTGATGGTAAGAGGCAAGCACAGGAACCTAAGCAAAAGAAACCAAGATGACATGGTATCATCGGAGCCCAGTTCTCCTACCAAAGCAAATATTGGATATCTAAACACATCGGAAAAGCAATATATGGATTTAAAATCACATCTCATGATGATGGTAGAGGACTTAAGAAGGACATAAATAACTCCTTTAAGGAAATGCAGTACAACACTGATAAACAAGTAGAAGCCCTTATAGAGGAAACAAAAAATCCCTTAAAGAATTACAGGAAAGCATAACCAAACAGGTGAAGGAATTTAACAAAACCATCCAGGATTTAAAAATGGAAATAGAAACAATAAGAAATCACAAAGGGAGACAACTCTGGAGATAGAAAACCTAGGAGTCAAAGACACAAGCATTACCAACAGAATACAAGAGATATAAGAGAGAATCTCAGGAGCAGAAGGTACCATAGAAAACATTGAAAAAAAAACATCAAAGAGAATATGAAACTCAAGAAGTTCAAAATATCAAAGAAGTCCAGGACACAATAAGAAAATCAAACCTAAGTGCAATAGGTATAGAAGAGAGCAAAGACTCCCAACTTAAAAGACCAGTAAATATCTTCAACAAAAGTATAGAAGAAAACTTCCCTAACCTAAAGAAAGGAATGTCCAAAAACATACAAGAGTCTACAGAACTCCAGATAGACTGGGCCAAAAAAGAAATTTCTCTCTTCACATAATAGTGAAAACAGCAAATGCATAAGACAAAGAAAGAATACTAAAAGCAGTCAGGGAAAAAGGTCAAGTAATATATAACGGCAGACATATCAGAATTACACCAAACTTCTCACCAGAGACTATGAAAGTCAGAAGATCATGGGCAGATGTCATACAGACACTAAGAGAACACAAATTTCAGCCCAGGTTACTATATTGAGCAAAAATCTCAATTAACAGATGGAGAAACCAAGATATTCCATGACAAAACCAAATTTACACAATATCTTTTGACAAATCTGACCATTCAGAGGATAATAGATGGAAAACTCCAACATAAGGAGGGAAACTCTATCCTAGTAAAAGCAAGAAATTAATCTTAATCTCCTTGTAACAAACCCAAAAGAAGAGAGCCACACATACATAATTCCACCTCTAACAACGAAAATAACAGGAAACATCACTATTCTTTAATATCTCTTAACATCAATGAACTCAATTCCCCAATAAAAAGACATAGACACACAGTCTGGATATGTAAAGAGGACCCAGCATTTTACTGCATACAGGAAACACACCTCAGTGACAAAGGCAGACACTACCTCAGAGTAAAAGGCTGGAAAACAATTTTCCAAGCAAGCGGTCCCAAGAAACAGTATGGAGTAGCCATTCTAATAAAGAATAAAATTGACTTTCAACCAAAAGTTATCAAAAAAGATAAGGAAGGACACTTCATATTCATCAAAGGAAAAATCCACCAAGATGAACTCTGCACTTGGATGCACTCAGAGCTGAGTTTTCCTCTTAGCACTGCTTTCATTGTATCCCATAAGTTTGGGTATGTTGTGCCTTCATTTTCATTAAATTCTAAAAAAGCTTTAATTTCTTTCTTTGTTTCTTCCTTATCCAAGTTATCATTGCATTTAGAGCACTGTTTAGCTTCCATGTGTATGTGGGCTATGGAAGACCAGCATCAGTCTCTGGTGATCTCACAGGATGCATGAGATCATTTCAATCTTCTTGTATCTGTTGAGGCCTGTTTTGTGACCGATTATATGGTCAATTTGGGAGAAGGTACCATAGGGTGCTGACAAGAAGGTATGTTCTTTTAGGATGAAATGTTCTATAGATATCTGTTAAATCCATTTGGTTCATAACTCAGCTTTGGTTGTGTTAGGATATACAGTATAGGGTAGCTGTACCCTGAGGGTGTCATATTGCCCTGACTTTTGTTGATTGTGTTCTTTCCAGGACTTTTAGCCATCAGGATGACTTTGGTCCCTGAATGTTCCTGTGTAATAGGTATTGGAAGGAGGGTTAACCTCAATGGTTCTAGTGTGGCAGACCTGTGATGGGTATCCTTCGACTGTATGGTTCCAAATCTGCAGGTCTATATGGTTCAGATCCATTGAAGGTGGGCAGAGAGGTAGTGGGAGAATGGAGATTACCTTAGGCTAGCAGGCTGCTCATAGCAGCTAGGCTTGCTCTAGAGGACTCAGCATGTAGGGAAGATGGGTGACAGAAGGGAAGCTTACATCTCAGACACTTTAATTTTCTACTTTGGCAATTTTTTTAACATAGAAATATAGTAGAATCATATTATCTTTAAATATTTTAGGGATATGGAGAGATGGTTCAGCAGCAAAGACCACTTGTTACTTTTATAGAAGACAGGAGTTCAATTTCTGTAACCCGCAGGAGCTTCACAACCATCTGTAACTCTAATTCTAGATAACCAATTATCCTCTTCTGGCTTCCATGCATAGACATGGTGCACAGACATCCAGGAAGGCAAAACATCCTTACACATAAAATTTTAAAAAATTAATCTTTAAAATTCAAACATTTTTAATTGATACAAACGTATACATGTAGGTTAAAGTATGATGGTTGTTATTTTCTTCAATAAAAACTCCTGTCAAAATGGTATGAAGACCTCTGCACTAGATTAGAGGTTAGCAAAAAACAATCCTTTCCTCTCAGCTTGCTAACCACCATAATATGGAGTAGACTTGCTCTGCCACTGGTCCCCTGCCATAATGGTCTGCCTTGCCATGAACCCATAATCAATCAATGGCCTGGAAGATGTAACTGCTAAAAGACTTCATCCAGTGAAAACAAGAAGATTTGTAGACAGTGCTGTAGGACTTATCTAGGTTGTCTGTATGCCGATCACTGAGAAAGTTTTAGTCACTTTAATATGCATAAATCAGTTGCTCTTTAACAAGGGAGGAAGGTCCAATGAACAGAAAATAAAAAGATTCAATAGAAATTATTATTACTTCTCTACTTGACCCAAAAAAACTAAGAATCCCATAGCATTGTTCAAAACTAAATTCATAAGAGATGTTTGAGTCCTGATGGAGAACATCTATGAATGAAATGAAAAAAATCAATACAGATAATCTTCAAATCCATGACTGTGGAAAATCCTTTGTGTTTCATTCATTCCTTAAGAATACACTAAACCATATGTTGAAAGCAAACCTCCTCAGTACAATGAATATGGGAAAGCCTTCCATTTTCCTACTTCTGTCTAGGACGCTCTGCCCGTGGACATTCCCACTGAAGAAAAGCTCTATGAAGTCAGGCCATGTTTCAAAGCTTTTGGCCATTCTTTCTCTTTCAGGGCATCTGTGAAGATTTACAATGGGAAAGCAAACTATGAAGGTTCAGAAACGTTGAGAAGCCTTTGATAGCTCTTTCTATCACAAAGAACACGGAGGCATCCGTGGTAGAGATTAAATTTATGAAGTAAGGAACATGGGAAGGCCTTTACTTTTCTCTCTGTGACTTTAAAATACACGAGGAGTCACACTTAGAGACAACATATGATTATAAAAAGTGTGGAAAGGCCTTCATTGCACCTTCAAAACCCACTTTAATGTGTGAGAAAACATATTGACAGGAAATTCTATAAATGGAGGGACTGTTGGAAAGCTTACAGTCGCCCGTCTGCCTTAAATTTATTTGAGAAAACACTGAAGAGATACCCCATGACTATTTGCTACATTTAAAAGCTCTACACCTCCGTCCCTGAGTAGACATGAAAAACACCAAAGCATACAGAAACCCTACCGTATATGCAGTTTGGGGAGTCCTGCATATGTCCCTCATCCTTTAATGCTCTGCGAGGGAGCATACTGGAAAAATATAATGAATGTAAGGATGGAGGAAGATTTCTAGATTTTCGTCATCCTTCATTGCATGAATAAAACTTCCCAGAGCAGATGTGGATGTAGCTCAGAAGTAATGTGCTTGCTTTGCGTGTATGGGACTCTAGGTTCAGTACTCAGCACAAAAACAAAATAAACAAATGAGCAAAAAAAGCCGAGATTTAATAGGAGAGAGGAACCGTATGAGTGAAAGAAATATGGAATACTTGTATTTTTTTTCCCTCAGCCCTCCATGTCCACATAAAAGCATACACTACGAGAAATTCCCATTGGTTGGAAGGCATTTTGGCATTCCTTAATGTATATACAAGATGAAACACTTTTGAATGTCTGGGAGCTGGAGAGATGGCTCAGTGGTCAAGAGCACTGACAGCTCTTCCAGAGGTCCTGAGTTCAAATCCCAGCAACCACACGGTGGCTCACAGCCATCTGTAATGAGACCTGATGCCTTCTTCTGGTGTGTCTGAAGACAGCTACAGTGTACTCACATACATAAAATAAATAGATGAATCTTTTTTTAAAAAGGGCATCTTGAATATCTGGAACATGGAAAAACCCTTCAGTTCTTCATTTTTTCCCCAAGACATATGAGAAACACACTGAAGAAAAACATTATAGGGAATGTGGTACAGCATTCATTTCTCTATGTTCCTTCCAAAGGCCTGTGAGGATTTGCATAAGTGCAAAAAACATGAAACATCTGGAAGACTTTCTCTAATTTTAGACACCGTGTGAAATCTCATAGTAAGTACACACCCTGTAATTGTGGTAGAGTAGGAAACTGGCGTTCACTCATTAGAAGACGTACGGAAACCTAAGCCAAACTCTGTGTGTGCAAAGCAAGTTGTAAAGTTATCTCATATCACCTACTGTTTATCAGAAAATTCACACTAGACATAGAATCATCATCTTACCATTTTAAAGATAAAGTATTTCACATGATCATATCTCTGTCTAAAGCAATTCTCTCAGTTTTTGTAACATGAAATCATGTCTGAATAAGATTTTATTTGTAAAAGCAAGCAGTAGATCGACAGTGGCCTGCAAGCATAGTCTGTTGGACTCTGGTCTAGGTGACTTCTGAAGATATTTTTCATAAGAGGATCTTCCATTCAACCTCACTCTATAAATGACAAAGGAATAGAGTAGAACTGTTTTCTATCTCTACCTGATAGCTATTCTTTAGCAGTTTCTGATTGTTAGCTTTAATTGTAAACTTGACCCAACCTAAAATCATGTGAGAACTTCAGTAAAAGATTGTCTACATTAAGTGAGCCTGTATGTCTATTCTATATTAAATGGGTTAATTAATATCTGAAGACTTAGCCCAGTTTGGGCAGCACCATTCCCTAGACATGGGATCCTGAACTGTATAGAAATAGAGAAATCAAGTTGAGCAGAGGAAAGCATAGCATGCACGAATACACTAATTTCTCTCTGTTCTTGACTATGGATACGGCATGTTTAGCTGTTTGAAGTTTTTGTCCTGACTTCCCCATAATCATGGACCATTGCCTGCAATTATAAAGCAAATAAACCCTTTCTCTCCTAATTATTTTGTCAAAATAATTTACCACAGCATCAGAAATAAAACTAGAACAGGGTTCGTATAATCTGTGCACCTTAATCCCAGGCTTCTTCCCATACATACATATCCCTCTTTCATTGGAATCCAACACACAGCAGAAATATAAAATAAAATAAAATAAAATAAAATAAAATAAAGCACCTATTCAAATGTCAGAGTCGTTAAAAATTCAGGCATTGGAATAAAATGGATAAAAATCGTAGTTTCACTGTGGAGAAGCAGCTTCTGTCTTATTATTTCTCTGATTCCCCCATATCTATCATCTGTCAAGCAGGGATTGTAACAGCTATTTAACATCAAAATTGACACACAGCATGTGCTTAGTAAATGTTGAATTATTTTTAAAGTCTCTTCTCTGGGCTCTTTTGCTTTCCAAAACAAAACCTTAAAGAACAAAGAGAAAAAGAAAAATGATGAAGAGAGAGAAAAGGGGAAAGAAGGGGGAGGAAAAGGAGAATGCGAGGAGAATATATTTGTGTGTGTGTGTGTGTGCGTGTGCATGTGTGTGAGTGTATGTGTGTGAATGTGTTTGTGTGTGTATCTGTTTCTGTGTGAGTGTATGTGTATGTGTATGAGTGTGTCTGTGTACTTGTGTGAGTGTATGTGTATGTGAGTGTGTCTGTGTATTTGTGTAAGTGTATGTGGGTGTGAATGTGTTTGTGTGTGTATGTCTGTGTATTTGTATGAGAATATGTGTATGTGAGTGTGTCTGTGTATTTGTGTAAGTGTATATGTGTGTGAATGTGTTTGTGTGTGTATGTCTGTGTATTTGTATGAGAATATGTGTATGTGAGTGTGTCTGTGTATTTGTGTAAGTGTATGTGTGTGTGAATGTGTTTGTTTGTGTATGTCTGTGTCTGTGTGAGTGTATGAGTATGTATGTGAGTGTGTCTGTGCATTTGTGTATGTGAGTGTGTCTGTGTGTGTGTGAGTGTGTATGTGTGTATGTGTGCATGTGCCAGAGGACATAAAGCTTAAAAGAGCTAAGTAACCTGTCTAATATTACCAGGTAAACAGTGGGAAAAATGAGAATCCGCTGCAGATCTGTGTGACTTCTCAATGTAAACTTGGGCTTTCAACTTCTCCATGTATAAAATCAATTTAGGATTCACAGGTCGAGGGCCTCGTGGAGAAACAAATGAGATCATATCTACATGGTACCTGATTCAAGACAGGGACTCAGGCCCAATCAATTTCTCATGGAGGCAACCATGTTGTCCTGGAGGAGGTGTGTTTTGAAAAGGAAGCTCAGACTCAGCTCGTTGTGTGTCCAAAGCCATTAGGTCTGTCTCCATGTGAAATCATGGTCCTCTGAGTAAAGCAGCCACCGTACTCATGGGATGTGTGAGTGCATGGGTGCATACTCTATCTTCTTGCAAGAGATCACCAGGCTCATCACCTTTTGCTAATTCTTCATAGAAGGAAGAGGCAGGGAGTCCCATTGGATCTGACATGATTTCTCTCCCTGAGTGCTAATTGCCTTGGACTTTCAGATAATAGAGTACATAGGCCTGTGAAAGTTAACAGAAGTGAGCTTTGCCTGTGCGGCTATGGGGAAATTCATCACCTGTGATGGATGAAGACTTTCTATTGTAACTTCTTTGGAATGAAGACTTTCTATTGCAGCTCCTTTGGGGCCACCCATGCTATTGCAGGCAACACCCCACCCCCACTCTGCAATCCCAAATTTATCGATTTCCAAGGCAAATTTTGGTGGAATTTAAGTTTGGTTTGTCACTGTCATTAGGAGAAGGAGGTAGGTGGTAGTTACATCTTCTCAGGGAAGGAATTTGCACAATACTCCAGTAATTCGCTGTGGTCAAGCTTCTGCAGGGCATCATGCACTATGGTGAACTCTGCAGTCTCAGAAACAGTCATGCACCTTCCTCCTTCTCCAGGGTCACTCAGTGGACAAAGAAACACGAACTTCTGCTCTTGGAGCAAATGATTAGCACTGCACACATGCTGGATGCCCTGACTTACCTGTTTCGCATGACGGCCTCACAAACAGACAGCCGTGCCTTGGTAGAGGAGCCATAAGTACTTTTCTGCTTGAATTAGCAGAGAAATGATTATCCAGAATTGTGAAAAAAATCTTCAAAAGATATTACATTAAAAACGAAGAGAGAGGGAGGAGGAGAAGGGAGAGGGGAGAGAAAGAGAGACAGAGACAGAGAGAGACAGAGAGACAGAACGTGTGAACATGTATGGCAAATTAGGGACACTGGCATTCCTCCCTGACCTGTGAGGCAAGTTAATGAGAAGCAGCGGAGCAGACAGCCCTGCACAGCCCGGGCTGGTCAAGACAAAAGAGAAACTCCCACCTTGGGAGCTGAGTCACAGCTTGGCAGCTCTGAAATGAGAAAGACTGGGGCCAAGTGAATTCAACACACCTGTTTAGGCTAAATAGCCAAACAATGATAATGTGATATTTAAGCACTGGCTGCAGACTTCTTATCAGCTGTGCCAGCTTGGAAGGAAGAAGACTCCACAATGGAAAGGCCATGGATGTGCCTTCAGACAGGAGCACACAGGCAGAAACAGCCAGGTTTCCTTTAAATATGCCCTGCAAGCCAATGGAACCCACCGAAGGCACGGAAGGTTTACATAATCAGCCCCTATCTTACTTTTCTGTATAGGAAAATTGCTCCGTTTAGACTGAGAATTACTTGTACTTGCAACATCTAATTGTGTGCAGTTTCCACAGCAGACACTGCCCCTTCCTTTGTGGTAGAAATGGTAATAAAATGAATAATTGACAATATTTCTTTTTTATTGGTTATTTTATTTATTTACATTTCAAATGTTATCCCCCTTTCCCGTTTCCCCTCCACAAGCCCCCTATTCTGACAATATTTCTTGATATTTGCTATTTGTGAAAGAGTTGTTCAAGCACATTATATGTATCATTCATTTTGTCGCCAAAAGAGGTTCAATTGCTTCTTACAGAAATAGGGAAACAACTTTAGAATGTTCATGGCAGGTCCACGGTCATATTCAAAGGGCTGCAGCCAAGATTCAGATTCATATCTTGAGACCACACAGAAAAGATCCATCCTCCTATAAAAACAAAATAAAAGCAAGATGCCAATGGCAGCTGTTATTGTTCACGGAAATAAAAAGGAGTTTAACTTCTGTCAGTGTGTGCTTCAAAACTTTCTACAACGTATGTACAACTATGTTTGATGTGAGAATTGACTTGGCTTTATATTTCTTAGTCTGCATTTGTTTACCACATCAGTTCAGGTGCACACCACGTGAAGGATCCAGTTTCTCATTCATAAAATGGGTATAGCCATTATTATTGTTAGAGGGAATGAAAATGGTTCCCGTTAAGCATATCGCACAATATTCTCATGTAGCTGATACCCAAAGGTCCCTGTTTTTACATTTGTTCTCTTCCCTTTGAAAATCCATGCGTTTTTATGTCATAAACAATTAGATTGGAAGCTGCACACTGAGGTCTAAAATTTTCCTGCCCCAAGTAAGGTTCTGGAGGATGGCACTCCTTTGGGAGTTGGTAAACTGCGGGTTCCAGCCCAGCCTCCTTGAGATCCATGGTAGGAGACTGCATGTAAGAGCTTCAGGTGATTCTCGTGGAGGTGGGAGCTGGAGAGCTGGAGAACCGTCTCCAGAGAGGGCGTTACTGAGGGAAGGAAAGCTGTGATCCAAATGCACTAAGAACATGTTAGAACGTTTATATAATTAGTTATATTTAGGACTCATTTGGAATGTTTGA